>NW_021821632.1:953984-1006484 GCF_901000725.2 Takifugu rubripes | reverse complement strand
GAGCAGGAAACCAGAGTCACTCTGGCTTCTGACTCCGTCCTAACTCCGGAGTTCAGACCTCCTCAGATAATGTTTCTTCGGACCCTTTAAGATGTGGAAGGCAACAAAAGTGTGAGTTGGAGAGCAGTTGGCTGGGTGGAGGATGCATCATGAGTCCTGTAAGTCGCGAGTGAACACATGAATGAACAGCAGGAGCACCAGTGTGAGAGTTATGACCAATCACAAAGCTCGTGGACGAGGGGTCAGACAAGAGTCAAACGGACATGTCCAAATGGAGGCAGATGAAATCCTGAGCTTAACCGAAACAAAAGATCAAGCAGGCCCTCCAAATACGAGGCTAAGTGCAACAAAAGACTCAAACTCACCAGATTATCCTCAGTTCTCACGTTTAACACCCTCGCTGTGGCGCATACGTCCCACTTCCTGTTGGTCTCACATTCTCTGGGGTTGATCTCCAACACTGGAAGTCATCAGGTTCCTCTGATGTGAGATTGATCATGTCACTGAGGATCGGCTGAGCCTTCAGCGAGCAGCAGCAGCACGGAGGGACTCCCGGGTGGAGGGTGGCCTGAGCAGCGCGCTAACGGTGCTGCTCGCAGTGACGCGTTCCTCAAAGCGTTCCTCCAGCTGCTTACAAGAGCAGGACAACAGCCTCAGGGAGGCTGGGATCGAGTGGTCGCAGCTCCCATTACTCCAGTCAGGAATAGAAGGAATTGGTGAGAGTTTCCCCATATGATAGTGGATCATATCAGTGGATAATAGCATCATACTGGAGACGTGGACAGTCGGTCCATGCACGATATTTAGACAGGAAGTAAAAACTCTATATGAGTACATAGCTTATATATTCCATAAGGCCTTCCGTAGGGACGTAGGACACGAGGGACCTCGTCAAACGTCCTGTGTCCTGCTCAGAGGCAGCAAGTTTGCCATCAGTGTCTCAGTCCTGAGAGGTTTGATGTTGGGCTGCAACCATGATGAGCTGAATCACCAGAGACGATGTTAAAGCAACACGCATCATATTTGTGCGACGCAAACCAGCTCAAACATTAACAGACGACAGAACCTCGCAGCGGAGCCATGAGGAAAAGGCCTCGTTTCCATGTCAACAGGAAAAAGGAGATTTCTGCCGTCTGTCCGCCGGTGCCACCAGGGCAGCTGCGGGGTGGTCATCTGGTGGGGACGTGTCCGCCTGCCCGCCCTGCAGCCGGCAGAGCTGCTCTTTTTCCATCTGCAGCTCTAGATCCAGGAGCCCCCTCGCTCTGCCTCCTTGGCCAGCGGATCCTCTGCCTCCTTGGCCAGCGGATCCTCTGCCTCCTTGGCCAGCGGCTCTTCTGGCCACACCCACCGATTCTTCTTCTCTGCGGCCCACTCTGACTGGCACCACTCTGCTTTTATCTCTCCTGGGCAGCTTCCCTGCCTCCTCCCACGGCTCTTTGAGTTCAGCCATGATCATCATTGTGGCACATGTTGACCAGAGAAGAGTGTCTGAGGGAAGTTGACTCGGCTCCAGGGACCAGGATGGACCAGGCCCTCGGGCCGGAGTCTTGGACCCCTACCCAAGCGTGAGATACTGGTTTTATCCGTCTAGTGTCCAAAGCCTGCCAGTGCCAGTTCAGCACGTTTCTGTGTTGCAGGTGGGGGTTTGGGCAGTTTCAGGCCTTGGGAGGGGGTCCTGTGTGGCTCAGTTTAGGAAGCTCAGGCCTGCCTCTAGGATCTTCCAGCCCATGTTGAGGCTCTGTTGGTCACAGTTTCCCAGGTGGTCCACTTTCCTTGGTGCTCTTGCCTGACAGCTGAGATCTTGTAGGGCCCCTCCTCAGACACCACCAGTCCTTTCTTGTACCCGTTGGAGACTCAGGATCAAAGCTTGGGGCCTGAACCCCCTCCAACCCCACCCCCAGCCACCACATGTTCACACATCTCACACAAAGTAAGGCAGTCGTATATCTGTCGTCTCCCATCACACGACTACACCAGGCCGAAGACCTCCAACAGACCTCCTGAAGGGCCGACACGCCTCGAACAAAGAAACTGAGCGCTGCACAGACTCTCAAAGTCTGGAGCAAATCTCTTACTGAACCCACAGAACAGTAAATTCAGTCTCTTAATCCAAACACAACTAAAACTGAGGCAACATGCTGTTGCTCTGCAACACAAGCTCCTCCAGGAACACGCGTGGGGAAGAAAGAGCAACCTTTAAGAGCAAGAAGCTAAGAACACAGCTGGAAGCACATCTGGTGATGAGTGAGTCGAAACGTCTGATTCACTGACATTAGATTAAAGACAGGACCATTTGGCATCACAGCGTGGTGGAAGCAGGATGCGGGTGTAGAAAGAGCAGGTCTGACTCCCGATCCCTCATCCAAACGTGACATCACGGCTGATGTCCTGAAATTCCAGGCTCTTTTTCCCTCGGAGGATGTTTACAGCACCGAATGGCCGTCATCCTCACAGGAGGAGACGGAGAAGAAGAGCGACGGCAGCACATGAGTTTGTGCTCTTTTCCTGCTGATAAATGCCAAAGCCTGTAGCGCCCCCTACAGCGTCGGAATGAGAATAGACCACACATCGTTGCGGCTTGTCTTGGTTGGCTAAAGGGGTGTTAGCCAATAAATCAAATTTATAAAAAACAATTGGCCTCCAATTAATCCGACGGATGGCTGCTGCACGTGTCAATGGTTTCTGAGTACAAACAAAGGAACAATGATTTCCTCAGCAACGTCAGCGGGAATTAAGAGACCGAAGCAAACACATGATTGGACACCTAATTAAAATGTGGCATAATCATCATCTGCTTGGCTGCCTCTGCAGAAACACATGTAATAACCATCAGGTGGCTCCGATCACAAAGGTTGGCGGCGACGCTAACATCTGGACGGGAATTGTTCCTCTTCTGTTCCCGTGAGCAGCTTCAGGACAGATTTGTGAGCTAAGTTAGCGATGGAGCGGCTGGGTGTGCTGAGGAGACCAGTTTAATCAGGTGAAACACAACCCTGATGGAAGGTCTCATCCATTCATCACCTGCACAGGTCAGAGGTTGGCTGTGCATTTAGATATTACCTGAAGAGCGCAGCCAAACACTTTTGTTGAGGACGCTACATTAACATATGGCGAAACATGAGGTGTTAGCATGTGTTGTATTTTCTGTAAGCATGGCTGTGTTCTTCTATATCCACTTGTTATATTTAAAGGTTTTCATTTCATTGTTTGATGGAATTTTCTTTTTGAGCAACATCCTTAAACGGGTTTCAAACACTCCATCTGACATAAACTCAGCTTTGGGGAGATTGTGGAGACTAAAACCCAAAGAGGCAGAGGGATGTAAAGAAGAGCCACCCACCTGTGTCAGGATCTCCACATACTGTAGGTCGATAATCGTGTGCGATTCACCCACAAAATGTCATGTGAGCAATCAGAGAGACTTTAAGACCTCAGAGCTGCAGCAGCAGGTTGCTGCCTTCTGCTGTCGCTGAGCTCGATGAAGGCAGCTCAGCTCCACGCGACCCAGAGGGCAGGTCTCTGACGCTACAGAACCAACGCTCAGCAACGCTCAGTCTGACACCCCTAAATCGATGTGGGAGCAAGTGGGTGTAAAATAAAACCTTCAAATCCAGAATCTTTCAAAGACCAACTTCATTTTTCACTTCTGGCACAGAGTTAAACACACACAGCTGCAGCTGCTAAAGGCTAAAGACGGCTAGGCTAAAGGCTAAAGACTGAACTGGCTGCAGCTCACAGCATCAGGGCCACACCGAGGGCTGAAACTACACGCTAGCCGGCTGTTATCAGGTGGAGAACGCTGTGGGCTCAGCTTCTAGACACCACCACAGCGTTGAAGGCTGGGGTCCACCTCAGCGGAGCAGAAGCCAGATTCACGGTTCACGCTACAGCCGCGACCCACGGGGGGAGGTCGCAGCCCAGAAATGGTTAAAAAAACATCAGAGTCTGGACTCAAGGAAACTAGGATTGGATGAGCCCAGATCCACCATTTGGATCCACAAGGGTTAGGGTTAGGGTTAGGGTTAGGTTAGGATTAGAGTTAGGGTTAGGGTTAGGGTTAGGGTTGGAGTTAGGGTTAGGGTTAAGGTTAGGGTTAGGGTTAAGGTTAGGGTTAGGGTTAGCCAAGCCTTTGAATGAAAATATCAAAAATCGTCCTAATCGAGAGGACTTTTTAATCAGAAAAATGTGGTGCAGCACAATTTCTGAAACATCTAATTCTGTGTGTGTGTGTGTGTGTGTTTGTGTGTGTGTGTGCGCGCGCGCGCGCAGCCTAAGCAATAAAGTATTATTTCCGGCCATCTAAAACTGCCAGAGATGCTGGAGCGTGGAAGATCAACTGGCACTGGCAAGGTTAAACTATGAAAATTCATTTTTCCTGTCATCAGTTTTTTCCGTCCAGGTTTGCCTCGGGCTCATAATCCCCCGCTGCCTCAAATGTAGCTTCCTGCAGCTTCATTTCAGGAGTCCAGTGGGGATTTTACTGCAGGCTGATGATGTCAGTGCTCCTGCAATGAAAGAGGCCCTAATGGAGGATTTCTGCTGCCTCCCTTCCCTCGGTTGGCGAATCCGTGCACGTCTGCTGCTGCTGCAACGTGCGCTACGCGTTCCACCAGCTTCGCATATTCCTGCAAAGGCCGGAGCAGCGGAAGTCACGGTGTGATCACGGCAGGGAGTGAGAGGGGAGGATGAAGGAGAGGAGACAACGTGGCCTCATTAATCCCTGCTGATAGCTGATTAGCTGCTATCGCTATCGCTATTGCTGCAGCGGAGCTGTCAGCCATTATTCTGCTCCTGAGCTCCACAGATCTGAGCTGGAGAATGTGACAGGTTGTAATTCGGAGATGATTTAACAACTTTTACACATGTCACCAAATCCTAAAGGGCTGTCTGAAGGGAGAGAACGTGTGCCATTAAAAGCTGAACAGCAACACCCACATTCACTTGTTTATTTGTTTGCTGCGTAATAAAGACGAGAGGACGGACAGAACCGGACCGGGCCCGGTGTTCCAATGAGACTTCCTGCCTGTTGCCCTTTCTAACTGTCCTTCAACCACCTTATTTTAGCATTTTATTCTTTTTATTTATTTCTGCCAAACAGGGAAAACACCGTGGCCTTGTCCAACCACACTGGAAGGATCCTGGTTTGGGTTCGAGGCCGAGAAAATAAAGACAAATCTGTCTTTTGTGCCCTGCTGCCGGTGGAGATTGGACAGAGGGAGTAAATCCATGTCCTTCCCGTGCTAACAGGAAGACTGTTGAAATGTCACATTGTGGGTCCAGATGTCCCGGCTCTGGTCACTGGCCGCCGGTGCCCAGGTGTAAGCTCGGCGGCTTTATGGAAAATCCTCTATTGGATTATTCCAGAATCTCATCGCCGTGCCGACTGCAAACCACAAGTCAAATGTCCGGTCCTCACCAGAACCTGACATGTATGAGGTCAGCAGCTGCAGGTGGCTCTTATTGTCTTAACCTGACCCGTTTAATCAGGCAGAGCTGTCAATAATGGAGCCCCCTCGTGTTTCTACCTTCATCTCTGACCTGGTTTTCTCCAGGCTGGACAGCAGGAACCCCCACATTAATCAGTAATCACTAGCTTGACTCCTTGGCTGAGTGCAGCAGTTAAGCTTCTTACTGGTTTTAGAACATCAAACAACATCAAACCAATCCTCCCTCCATGGCCCCCTGTTGACATTAGCAGGAAGTGCATGACTTCACTGTAAAGCTCACAGTTACGTAACAGCTGTGCTGCTGCAGATCCACCAGATCCTCACAAGTTCTGCATAATGGGCTTATATCTCCAGATGAGGGAACGTCATCCTTACACCTCCTAAATGTAGGAATAAAAGCACTACATTGACTGACCTTTGAACTTCAGCGCTCAGGTTCTTCCAGTCTTCTCGATCATCTTTGAGATGTTTTACAGCTTGTTTTGTTCCCACCTATTTTAAAGTTGGTTAAACGACATGACGTGTAAAGAAACACGACCGTCAGAAAACATCAGGAATGGAAGAAGTTTGGAGCAACCAGAACCATTTCAGACCTGGTTGTTTGGCCTGAGGCGGGGCGGGGGGGGGGGGGGGGTTCCTGTAAAGAGACATAACCAGGACACCAGGACATCATCCCTCTGGCTACGCTCTGGAGATCCTGGATGCAGATGGGAGAAGGTTCCAGAAGGTTCCCTGCAGCTACAGTGCTAACCTACTGGATCCAGCTGATCTGGAATGGACAGGAAGGAGATCTACAAGGCTTCAACAAACAACTGCTTTTATGTCAGTTTATTATCAACATTTAAAGACAAAAACTGTGTTAAAGTTCCTTTCATGTTCCTTTCAGCGTAACTCGCTGATGTGGAAATAAACTGGAGATGTTTTAATAGAAATCAACTTTATTGAGGTGTGGAATCTATGACTTTATTTATGATTATTTATGAATCTTCAAGCACTTTTGTAATTTGATCTGAATTGTTCCGATTCAGTGGATATTTGTAATCATTTGTGGTTTATGTGATTTTTACCAATGATGAGAAAACTGACGTCTCTGTTTAATTTTCAGGACTAAATCAGTAGTGAAACAACCTTCATCACCTCCTGCACACTCATCCTGCACGTACACACACAGAGCAGAGCACACGTACACACACAGAGCAGACCGGCCTGGCCCCTGGCCCCTGGCCCCTTGTTGAGCCTCCTGCTGGCTGCTGTGCTGCCACAGTAAAGTCAGGCTGATGCTGCAATGATGTCACACAGCATGATGTCATACAGCATGATGTCACGGAGCATGATGTCATACAGCATGATGTCATACCGCATGATGTCATACAGCATGGTGTAATACAGCATGATGTCATGGAGTATGATGTCATACAACATGATGTCATATCGCATAATGTCATGGAGCATGATGTCATACCGCATGATGGCATGGAGTATGATGTCATGGAGCATGATGTCATACAGCATGGTGTCATGGAGCATGGTGTCACACAGCATGATGTCATACTGCATGATGTCATACCGCATGATGTCACACAGCATGATGTCACACAGCATGATGTCATGGAGTATGATGTCATACAACATGATGTCATATCGCATAATGTCATGGAGCATGGTGTCACACAGCATGATGTCATGGAGTATGATGTCATACAGCATGGTGTCACACAGCATGATGTCATACCGCATGATGTCATGGAGCATGATGTCATACAGCATGGTGTCATGGAGCATGATGTCATACAGCATGGTGTCATGAAGTATGATATCATACAGCATGATGTCATGAAGGATGATATCATACAGCATGATGTCATGAAGTATGATGTAATGCAGCATTTTGTTATACATCATGAAGTCACACAGCATGTTATCCTAGAGCATGATGTAGTGGAGTATGATGTCATATAGCATGCCGTTATACAGCATGATATCATACATCATGATGTCATCCAGCAGGTGTAGGTGACATTGACCACCGTGTTTCTACAGCAAAGTTCTGGTGGTCTGAACCAACTGTATCATTGAAACGGCTGTGTGTGTGTGTGTGTGTGTGTGTGTGTGTGTGTGTGTGTGTGTGTGTGTGTGTGTGTGTGTGTATTTATATCCCATGTAGATCCCAGCAATTCTGTTTGTAAATGATGGATTATGAGAAATGAGGTTCGATGAGAAATTCAAGGCCACTTCCTTTTTCCTATGTTTTAAATATACTATTTGCAGTCATTTTGACTTTGGACTCACAAAATGAAAAAGAAGTATCCTTTAATTCTCATGCTGATGATCTTCAGTATTACTGTAAAATGTGAGGAACCTTTTAGGTGTAGAGTTGAGAGGAGCAGAAGCTGAAAGCACAGTAACCTGGGCAGTTCTGAGGGCGGGAGCCTTTACACAATCCTTTAGGACTCTGCAGCGCTCTGCAGTCCATCTCTGGGCCGGGAACAGAACCTTTCTGCTGAGAAGCAAGGCCAGGTCACACCTCCACCTCTGGATCCACCGCCGCTGTTTGCATCCCAAATCCTTATTCACCAGCGTTTCCTTCTCACTTCTTTGTGTTGCCCCAAGAAGCATAAAACACACAATCTGAAGGTCAAATCTCCTGATAGTATCCAACATTACTTCATTGTGAAGGGCTGAGCTTGCTTTTATTTACTTGTGCACAATATCACAAAATATGCTGTTTGAAACTGTTTTAGATCAATATTCCAACAGATGTGGAGGCCAACAGAAGGATTGTTCTGAAACAACCACAGTTACTGCTGACCTCTGACCTCTGGCCCGGCTGGCCCACTCAGTTCTACCAGCAGTTTATTAGAATATAATTAATGTATTTCTATGTTCTACCTCTCCTCTCCTCTCCTCTCCTCTCCTCTCCTCTCCTCTCCTCTCCTCTCCCCTCCCCTCCCCTCCCCTCCTCTCCTCTCCTCCCCTCCCCTCCCCTCCTCTCCTCTCCTCTCCAATTCTGATTGTAAGACTTTATATAAATAGATGATAGATAGATAGATAGATAGATAGATAGATAGATAGATAGATAGATAGATAGATAGATAGATAGATAGATAGATAGATAGATAGATAAATAGATAGATAGATAGATAGATAGATAGATAGATAGATAGATAGATAGATAGATAGATTGAAATGTGCTGCATGTTTTCATTTCTTACATTTGTTGCCATATGTTGAACCAAACGATGAACTTGTGAAGACCAAACTAAAAACGTATCATGATGTGTTCAGGCGCTCGTGTCCACATCAAGACCACACAAAGAAGAGAAGCTCAAGACTGAGATTGAAGCTGGCTGTGTGACATTAGCCACGTGGCTAAAGTCCAGCAGGCATCAGGATCGGTGCTGCTCTCCAGCAGCAGCAGGGGGAGAGAGACAGAGCTGGATGCAGGATGTTCTGGGGAGCAGTCTGAGAGGAACACAGAGGAGCAGGCCTGAACATGTGGAGATGGTTTCAGTAAGATCACACACATGCAGGTTTTCTTCCTTTATGTGATCCTGGAGCTTCTGTGTGCAGCTTAGATGAATACAGAGCAGAACAGGATGAAAGAGTTTGAGAACTGCCCTCATCAGAGGGAACTTAAAGCAGTTATTTAAATTAACCAGGTCCAACACAGAAAATGCAACTTTAAGCTTCTCACAGCAGAACCGTCTTTTGTGAAGAACTATAGTGTCTGAAGAGCCTGCAAAGTTTCATCCTCTTTTCAGAAATAAGGATTTAGCTTCTCTCCCTGATGAACCATAATGAGTCTCCCACTGATGCTGAACAAATCTGTCCAACCCAACAGGTCCAGCGTGCACGTTGAACTGTGAGGGAAGCTCTTGTTTCTGTGATGCTCCTTCATATGGAACTGACAGCAATGCAGCAAACCCTCTGGTACACGACCCACTGAAGATGCTACAGGCCACCAAACCTCTGCACTAATCTGTGTGTAGGTGTGTGTGTGCGTGTGTGTGTGTGTGTCATGGCCTTCATGTGCTAATCTGTGCACGCTCTATTATCTCGTCTTTTTCAAGTACCCCTTTGAGTGGGCTCTCAGTCGTCATGCCACCCGCTTCTTTAGCCATGCATTATGCACTGTTCCACTCCATATATTTATTTATTACTGTGTCTTTCAAGATCAAAATGAATGCCGAATTGGCTCTGGCGAGAGCCAGCGTGGTGTCGCAGCAGACGTGGGAGTCAGCTGAGGTAGGGAGACGGGAGGCATGTGTCTGAACGGATGGGATCGCTCAGAACAAGATGCTGCTTTGTTACAGACTCCACGGGTCATCGAATGAGAAAGAGAGATGGAATAAGATCGTTCCTACCTTTTGCTCAGCACTGTCTCCCGCCACCCCTCTTCCTCCTCCCCGACACCTGGTCTTTCTGGAAGATCACGTTTAAGTAACAAATAACAGGCAGGGTTAAAGAAAACAAGCAGTGCTGATACGGGCAGCATCCAGCTACCGCTTGGAGTGATGCATCCTAAAAATAAAGCTTTTAACTTTATACCCAGGAACAAAAAAACAGCTTTAATCAGTATTTTAGCTATAAACTCACGCTGGATTAAAAGGGAAGCCAGCAGCATGGAGCTCCAGGACTGGTGTCTGAGGCATGATTATCCCTCCAGGAGACAGTAATAATGATGTAATAGCATGCCCCCACTCTCAGAACACAATAAGAACCAAGAAATAACACTTTGTTCCACTGAAGGAAGCGGAAACCGCTGCACACAAACTCTGCTTACAGCGTGGCGAAAAGCGACCTTGACAGCAGATTCATGTAGTTGCTGATCCTTTCCTACACTGACATGATGCCCCAGTTTAAAAGTGCACCTGCACCAGCAGCAGCAAAATCAAATGTCATTGGAATACTCAAAACCCTTGGTGAACGAGCGTTAGAAGAGCTGAGAAAAAAAGGTGTTAGCTCCTCTCTCACCACTTATTGGATTCCACCAGTGATGAAGCACTGCACACATTTAAATGTTCTTGTATTGGTTATAAGTTTAAAAGCCTTTAAAAAAGACATTATTCACACCTAAAGTCTTCTGGGCCAATTAGAAAGCACCATGCACTTGAGGATATGTAATACAGCTGCCTGCATCAGTGGAAGGCTCAACCATCAAGCCTGAGCCTCCCGTCAGGCCACCAGCAGGTACAGGAACCTGGCCAAAGGAGAAGATGGATGCCACAGATATCAAGACAATAAAGAGCCTCTGAATGCCCGGGGGCTTCTCCACAAGCCCACAACCCCAAGATTGTCCTCTAATTGGAAGGAGGCCGAGGTCCAGAGAGCATCAGAGCCATTTTCAGGACAAAGCAACGAGATCCATGCATCAGGAAGACGGGCCGAGATGATGACCTGCTGAGAGACCCCCTCGGGCAGCTGAGTCACCATGATGAGGAGCCGAAAGAAGAAGAAGAGGTCAACCTCATGGACGGCCGAGTGCCAACATGAGGGAGGACCTGGCTGGGTTGAAGATGGCTGCAGAACCGTCAGCTGAGGCCAGAGTCCACGCAGCGCGCTGCAGACTGCAGAGGAAGAACAGCTGAGGGAGTCGGCCTCCCTCAACTGGCACGGGCTGTTTGGCCCTTTGGTGTTTTGCTCAAAGGCACTCCAGCAGTGCAACAAACGTTTCCCAGCAAGTGTCTCCCGTGACTGACTGCGATTGTGACTCCCGTCCGAGTACCCCGCAGACTGGCCCAGAATATCAGAACCGGGTGTTAGACGCAGGTACTGAAGCACCATAAACACATCCGGGAGCCAGAACATCGGTCTGGAAGCTTCTGAGAGACCCCCTGGTCTCCTGGTGTGTGTGTGTCTGCATGCCATGTGTGTCGGGGTGTGCCCTCTTCCCTGTCAGCTCTGGCTCCCCCTCTGTGGGCCGTGCTGGGCCCGGTCCCTGGGCGGCTGTGCAGGTCACGGCGGGTTTCTCTCCTCTGACCCCCGGTAGAAGCTGCTGAACTGAGCAGCTGTGGCGACTCAGCTGTCATCAAACATCACAAAACATCACATCATTAAGGTGACATTTATGACTTAATTGGATGTCAGTTGAATGAGTTTGATGGTGCGACTGAGAAGCTTCAGTGTTCCTGTTTGTAGGATGAGAGAGTGCAGAGAAGAGTGGGCCAGATTCACGAAACGTTCTTACGAACAAATTTGTTCTTAAGTCCCATTTACGAACAGTTTACGAAGATTGTGGCATTCACCAATTTCTTCTTATCCTGGATTTATGCGTAGGTAAGAACAAATCCTACGAACACTCAGGAGTCCTCTTGCGCACATTTCAGTGCCGACATGTTGGCATGGTTGTTTTCTTCTCTTGTGCAGTTCAATAAAATTCAATATTACAATGATAATTCTGTCATATTTATTTATTTATTTGTTTATTTCCTATTTTTGGTGATTTACGGAGAATTTTAAAATTACGTAAATGTGCCAATGACTTTAATCAACCAAATTGGAAACCATGCCAAAACTGTCTTTTTATTTGATTTTATCTTGATTTATTTTATTAGGGGATCGAGGATATGCCCTGGTTGTTGACACCACTGACCAACCCTCAGACTCCACAGGAAATTTTATTCAATCAGATGCATGTGCGCAGTCGCTCCACCATTGAACGCACCATCGGCATGTTAAAGGGGCGCTGGATGTGTTTGGACACAGAGCCACAACCCCGTGAGGCTGTGCGTCCTGACGCAATGATGGGGCCAGACTGCAGGCACGCGGTTCACGTTCGAGCGCGATTAATTGCCCGTTTGTGAATCAAATGCATTATTGTCACAATCCGAGCACAGCTTTTACACGTTTATTTTTTTTACATTCTCGTTGATTTCTTTAAGCGTGTTGGCTATAGTCATCAGGGTTGAGGCAATTTTATCAAGCGTGTTAGCCATCCTTTCTTGATTGTGCAACACGGCGTCAGAAATCAGGCGTGGAGAGGCAAGCTTTGGGCATTTCGCTTTGGGCATTTGGCTGCTTTTTGCTCTGTCTACAGGGTCCTGCTGCAGTTCCTTTTATGGGCATTAGTGGGCGGTGACTTATGCTAATCGTATGTTAATTAGACTCACCTGGCACGCGCTTTCAATTTACGAACAGAGGGCATTCATCAATCTAAGAACACAGCTGCGAACAATTCTGGGGCTTACGAACGCGTTGGTGAATCCGACGTAGGGTTTTCTTAAAAAACTTCTTAATAACAACTTAAGAAAGAATCTAAGAAGATTCTTAAGAACATATTGGTGAATCTGGCCCAGAGTGTTCATGAGCTGAGGTCAGACGGGCGGGATGGGGTGGGGGGGGACTGATGCAAATGATACAAGTGAATCCACATTGTAACAACATCTGCATGAAGACCCTCAAACGTTGGGGGGATTTCTTGAAACCATAATTGACCATTAAATCATTAAAAAGACGGCAGCAGTGTTGAGTAAATGCAGCGCAGCAAATAAAAGTGCTCTATTCTTTCCACACAGCAGGGTGAAAAAATCAATTTACATTCATGCAATGATTGTTTAAAAGCCCCATTAAAGGAGAACATTTGGAACGCCTGATGGTCGACGGGGAGCTTATTGCTACCGTTGTTTCCTTCTCACCGTAGAAGAGAAAGAAAGAGAAGGAAAAGAAAGGAAAAGGTTCATTTCAGTGTCGTATTGAAGGAAAATCACATTCATATGTTAATGATGCGTTCAGCGTAAAAGAAGAAACATCTGAAGGGGACTTAATGCGTCTGCACACGTGCACACGCGCGTGCACACACACACACACATGTGGTCAGAAGTGGCCAGCAGTCATGATGTGTTCAGGTGTTCATTCTTTAAAGGTTCATCTGTGTTTCAAACTCATTTAAAGGTGATTTTGCTGCTGACGAGTTCAGATTAAACATTTGAAACCCGCTCATCTTTATTCCAGTAGGTTAATTTAGTGATTGATCAATAATTAATATGGCTGCACAGTCTTGATCAAGGCTTGAAATTATCTGAAGAAGACATGAAGAATAAAATGCATCACCAACTGAATGTGAGATGTTTGACAGGCTTTGTCTCCTTCGGTGCTGAGATCATTTGAATTTTCTTTACTATCTCTCAGAAACGTGAAACAGAGAGAATAAAGACATTACTCAAACGTAGAAGCCATTCCGAGTATCTTCCTGAGTATCATCATAAATATCATCCCGAGTATTATTCTGAGTATCATCATGAGTATCATCCCGAGTATCATTCCCCGTATCATCCTGAGTATCATCATAAGTATCATCCCCCGTATCATCATAAGTATTGTCCTGAGTATCATCCCCTGTATCATCCTGAGTATCATCATAAGTATCGTCCTGAATATCATTCCCCGTATCATCCCAAGTATTATCCTGAGTATCATCCCGAGTATAATCCCGCGTATCATCCTGAGTATCATCCCAAGTATCATCATGAGTATCATCCCGAGTATCATCCCCCGTATCATCATAAGTATTGTCCTGAGTATCATCCCCTGTATCATCCTGAGTATCATCATAAGTATCGTCCTGAATATCATTCCCCGTATCATCCCAAGTATTATCCTGAGTATCATCCCGAGTATAATCCCGCGTATCATCCTGAGTATCATCCCAAGTATCATCATGAGTATCATCCCGAGTATCATCCCCCGTATCATCATAAGTATTGTCCTGAGTATCATCCCCTGTATCATCCTGAGTATCATCATAAGTATCGTCCTGAATATCATTCCCCGTATCATCCCAAGTATCATCCTGAGTATCATCCTAAATATCATCCCAAGTATCAGCCCGAGTATCATCCCGAGTATCCCGAGTATCATCCCAAGTATCATCCCAAGTATGAGCCCGAGTATCAGCCCGAGTATCATCCCAAGTATCATCCCGAGTATAATCCCGAGTATCATCCCAAATATCATCCCGAGTATAATCCCGAGTATCATCCCAAGTATCATCATGAGTATCATCCCGAGTATCATCCCGAGTATCATCCTGAGAATCATCCCGATCTCTGAGAACATGTGAAACAGGCTTGAAAAATAACCAAAACTTGTATTTATTGTTGCACATTAACCTGAAAATGTGATCAAGCAGAATCCAAATTCACACAAAACCTCAACAATCATGTGGGTCAAAAAAGAACCGAAAACAACATCTTCAGCTGGACCAGGGACCAGGCCTGGACCAGGCATGTTCCAGGACCAGGCATGTTCCAGGCCTGGACCAGGCATGTTCCAGGCCTGCTGGAGGCCTCCAATCAGCACCGCTCAGAACCTCTCAGCTCCAAGACGATGACAACACCAACAACAAGAAGAACAACAATAATATGACAAATGACTGCTATTAATACTGCTGCTACTGGTACTGCTGCTACTCCTACTACCACGACCACCACTACTACTAATAATAATAATAATAAATATAATAACAATTATTCTTGTCATTCATGTTGTCGTCTTCATCATTCGTATTATCGTAATATGCTCACGAATGGAAACGTTGGCCACTCAAACTCATCATTGTTTCTGCTCTTTGGCCTCCGCAGCATTCTTGATGAGTCATCATAAAAGCAAAGGTTCCATCCCAAAAACGACTGTTTCTTTTGAGTTTCATAAAACATTCATCAGTCAGCAGCTTCTCATCTGGAAACCAATAATGTGGAGGCTCCGTATACGACAATATTTGACTTTTTCCTCCATTTTCGCCGCTCTTGACCTCGGCTGCAGCAAACAAACAGCTCTGAGAAGATGAGAGGGCAGGTTCTGAGGGGTGATTAAAAATTTAGACCCATCAAATCAGCTCATTTATTGCCACTGTGGGGGAGGTCCATGATTGGCTGAAGGCTGCTATCATGCTGTACTTGATGAGCGTCTTCCTGCTAGGTTTTCATTTGGAGGGGGTAGCTTGTGTTGATTGGGTTGATGAGACTTAATCATCTTAATCAATGGGCTGAAGGGGAAGGAAAAGACAAATTAAACTCTCTGTGTGGCTGAACTAGGTTTCCTGCCACGGGAATCGACTGTTCAAATGATCTAGATTACCCCCTGGTTCATCGGCGCCTTTATTGTCTCTTCCATAAGACCTCTTTGTTGTTTGGGTTAAATAAAGGTGGAAAACATATTTGAACCTTCAGGGATCTCTTGAGCGTTCACGTTTCCACTTTTGAGTGCTGTGAATGGACAATAGGTGCCTTTGTAATTTAATTTCTATTTTACCTTCAGAAGCTTAATGCAAGGTTCCAGCATCACCATGACTACGACTGGCTGAGCTCTGCCTTCATGTTCGTTGGGATGCACACTCGGAACAAAGATCCTCGCTCGTTCAATCAAGGGAACGCTACAATCAAGGCACGTGTTTGATGTACACTAAATGTTGATGAAAGAGACTGCAACATCATTTTGGGGTGAAGGTATTTGCATAGTCCCAGTTTGTTCTGGGATCAGCGAGCTGAAACACGTCCTTGGTTCAAAGCTGCTGCGGTGATGAGGAGGAACCTCCTTACGCCCATGGGGAGGCTTGTCTGTGCTAATTAGAAACACTCCTGAGGATGATAAGGTGGCATTCATTGAACGTCAGTCCGAGGTGTTGCTGGATGTGAGGGGCTGATGATGGAGGGTGAAACTGTTCAGCAACGTGAGGCCTTCCTGCATAATCGATCCGAACCCACGACACCAGATATGATGTAACTGAGGACGTATATATAAGCTGATCAAAAAAACAAAGGCTACCCTTAAACAGCGCGATGTAACTCAATCACACTTCTGGGAAATCCAAAATGTCCACAGGACGCAGCACTGATTGACAATCAGTTTCACATGCTGGCGTGCAAATGGACCACAGGTGGAAATGACAGGCAATTAGCGAGACACCCCCAATAAAGGAGTGGTTCTGCAGGAGTGGACCACAGGCCACGTCTCAGTTCTTGCTCTCTGGCTGATGTTCTGGTCACTTTTGCGTGAGATGGCGTCTATGGCCCACAGAAGTGGCTCAGGTAGTGCAGCTCATCCAGGACGGAACATCAATGAGAGCTGGGCCAGAGCATGGAGGTGCTACCAGGAGACAGGCCAGTACATCTGGATCTGTGGAGGAGGCCGTAGGAGGGCACCCAGCGGCAGGAGCTCTACCTTCACCTTTGTGAGGGGAGGAACAGGAGGAGCACTGCCAGAGCCCTGCAAAGTGACCTCCAGCAGGCCACAAATGCTCATGTGTCTGCTCAAACGGTCAGAAACAGACTCCGTGAGGGTGGTCTGAGAGCCCGACGTCCACAGATTGGCCACTGGCACCGAGATGAGACCCTTGTGAGACCATATGCTGGAGCGTTTGGTCCCGGGTTCCTCCGAATTCAAGACAATGCTGGACCTCATGTGGCTGCAGTGTGTCAGCAGTTCCTGCCAGAAGAAGCCATTGATGCCGTGGACTGGCCCGACCGTTCCCCTGAGCTGAGTCCAACCAGTCCACATCTTGGACGTTACGCCGCGTTGCACCCGACTGTCCAGGGGTTGGTGGATAATTTAGTCCAGGTCTGAGAGGAGCTCCCTCAGGAGATCAGGAGCATGTCCAGGTGCTGTAGGGAGGCCACACACACCACTGAGTCTCAGTTTGACTTGTTTTAAGGACATTACTTTAAAGTTGTGTGTTTCCACTTTAATTTAGAGTCCAAATCCAGACCTCCATGGATTGATACATTTGATTTCCAATGATAATTTGTGTGACTTCAACCATGTAAAGAACAAAGTATTTCATGTAGGACTTTACTGTTTCCCTCATTTTTTATATCTAATTATATCGATCTAAAGACTCCATTCACCCACAAACCATTTTGACCTGTTTGACGAGTCTCAACAGGTTTTGCTCTGCTCACCATCATCACCACCGTCATCGTCCACACTCTGGGTTATTTCTCCTCCTCCCATCCAGTTGTCTTCCATGTCCATCAAGAGCTGAAGTACCAAAGACTCTTGTCCACATGTTGTCTCATTGTCCCTCTCAGAGTGTCCTTCAGACAGGAGACGTATGTTTGGTCTGGATGTTGGCTAAAAGAGCTAATGAAGCTAATGTCTCTCTCTTACCAGCCTGTCATCTTGATGAGGGACCCGCTGATAAGCAAAGGCAAGGTTTCTAATTTCTCGGTCCCTGGACAGTCTGGTTCTGGTCAGAGAGCGTCACAGACATGAGAAGGTCAAACTGGTTTTGTAAGTGGTGCTGAGAGGACCTCCAAGACAAGTGTGTCAAAATGAGTCGGTTGACAGAGCAAAGGACACAATCCGTCTGAGATGGCCTGAATCCACCTGGTAGGACACCTTGAGGGGGGACGCTGTGTGTTCCGACTGGTCTGGGAACAGTCCTCACAGGTGGAGCACCAGTCTTTGTAAAATTCACCTTTTTTCCTGCATCAGTCAGAATATTGGCCATGGTTGCTATTTGGGTGATACGAGTAAGTACAGATTCGCTAGCGCTGTTTTAGCTCCAGTCGGTGAGTTTTAGGGTACCTCCAGTTCCCCAGAGCCTCTTACAGAAACTGCTCTCGCTGTCATCTGGACGGGTTTAAAAGAGACGCCAGAGATCCTCAGATGGTAATTTCATCATTTCCTTAAGTGCTAATTTTGTCTGTCCTGCACAAGCTAGGGTCTGTGAGGCTTATTATTATTATCACTGTTGAGTTTGTAAAATCGCCTCTGTGGGAAATTTGTAGCCTTTTGTCCAAGACAAACAGCCGAACACTAAAGCAGCGCGCAACTACCGTCGCCGCATCTTTAAACCTTGCTAACGAGACAACGTGTTGCAAATGTTGAATCATTCATAATGTGGTTGAAGGGTACTTGGCTCTAATGGTGTTTTCCTTCGCTCCCAAAGAGGAAATGCTTAATAAAACTACAAAAGACGGCGGGATTCAGTTCAAGCTGCCGAGGGTGACTGGAAATTCCGAGGGTGACTGAGGAAGAGCAGGAGTTCTCTGCTTTGCTTTTCGGGCTAATGAATTCCAGGCTCCATCCGATGGCAAGTGTAAACACTGACTGCTCTCCTTAATGGTGAGATGATTAAAGAAACACTGTGGCGATGTCTCTGGAAATGTGCTGAGAAGAGAAATAAGGAGCTTTTAAGTGCCGGCGCCGGGTTTGAGGCTGCACAAACTGTTGTTTCACGCGTTTGCTGTAGCAGACTGAAAGGCTGCTGCACATCTTCAGTTTAAAAAGCAAACATGCAGGAATAGCTGGGCCAAAGACGACTGTTTATCTATAGCACCGGGGTTCAGAAGACTCGAAGTTTGGAAGTCAACTTTCAGAGTTTTAGAGCTTCTGTGTGAGATGATGTGATGTGATGGAGATCCATTCATTTGCAGGTATCACCGCCTTCGGAGCTGCGTGACGACCTCCGGCCCCACTGACCCTGCTGACCCGCTGTATAAATAGTGGGTTTTTGTGTGTGTTTCTGTGCCCCTCCTCTCCTCTCCTCTCCTCTCCCCTCCCCTCCTGTCCCCTCCTCTCCTCTCCTCTCCTCTCCTCTCCTCTCCTCTCCCCTCCCCTCCTGTCCCCTCCTCTCCTCTCCTCTCCTCTCCCCTCCTCTCCTCTCCTCTACCTCCCCTTCACTCTACTTCTCCCCTCCTCCTCTCCTCTCCTCTCCTCTCCTCTCCTCTCCTCTCCTCTCCCCTCCCCTCCTGTCCCCTCCTGTCCCCTCCTCTCCTCTCCTCTCCTCTCCTCTCCTCTCCTCTCCCCCTACATGAGCCTGGTCCTGCTCCAGGTTTCTTCCTGTTAAAGGGGAGTTTTTCCTGCCACTGTTGCTTGTCTGGGGTCAGGCCCTGGGATTCTGGAAAGCGCCTTGAAGCAATTCTGATTGTAAAAGACGCTATATAAATAAAGATTGATTGAGATCAAACACAGCTCTCGGGTTTGGTACAAATGCAACTTCGCTGTCCCCAGATCAGATCTCAATCCACCTGGAGGAGCTTGAGGTCTACTCTGCCCCAGAGGCCCCTCAGAGCAAAGCACTGGGAGTTGGATTACAGCTATTGTTGTTTCATAACTGCACCATTTTCGTTTTAGTCTAAATTCAAGGCCAAAGTCTTTGTTTTAATGTTTAACTAAACTACCGACTGGTTCATTACAGCTGTGCTCCTTTGCTCTCCTTGGATCCATCATCCAGGTTTGAGAAGGTTTCATGTCGCTTTGATGTAGGAGCAGATTTCAGATGAACAGGAATAAGGATTCTGGGTCAGTGTCAGAAAGAAAGCCCGGTGTCGTCTTCTCCTGTTCACACTCCCACACTGGAGCGCGCTCTCCTTCTGCTGTCCTCATTTCCTGTCCTGTCAACACTTTGTCTCGGTGTTTTGTCTACATGAAATCTTGTTAGGCAGAAATGTGTCAGCAAACTGTCAAGACTCCCCTCATTCAGCTGTAGCAGTCAGTTCCTGCCAATCTGGCTCTGATCTGAGGCTTTACAGGATCACACTAAAAGGATTGAGGTGTGATCTCCAAGGCCTCAACACCAGGATGTTCTGCTGCCATACAAGCACAGGTCCAACGTAGACCACATGGCGCCCACCACCAGGCAGTTAACTGGGCTTTAACCACCAAAATCACTCGGTTAGCAGCAGCGGTTCACTAAAGTCACCTTTAGATTTCCCATGATGCCTTGGAGGACGAGTCAGAATGGTGGGCAGAATGGTGGCGGGGTGGTCAGC
Organism: Takifugu rubripes; assembly: GCF_901000725.2. NCBI lineage: Eukaryota > Metazoa > Chordata > Actinopteri > Tetraodontiformes > Tetraodontidae > Takifugu > Takifugu rubripes. The sequence continues at coordinate 986,326 of NW_021821632.1, read as the reverse complement.
ACCATCAAACCAGTCCATCAGACTGGAACAATGGATCTTTTAAAGTGGGCCCAGTTTTCACCAACAGGACAGGAATCAGAGCTGAGAGCCGCTAACGCGTCTTCTATTCTTGTCCAGCCCCTTTTCTAACCCAGAGGAAGCTCACGGACCCCCTGCATTGTTTAACAAATAAGATGTCCCTGGTTGCAGCTCATTATTATGAAAATACATTAAACCCATGGTTCCTCTCCGGCCGCAGGCGCCATTCATTCGGGTTTAAAGTGAATCCATTTGCAGCAGCCTTCAATACGGCACGTTGCTGCTTTCATTTCACTTGCAGCCATTTGTAATTGCTTTGTGCCCTGATGGGATGGACATATGCTGATGACTGGACGCAGCGGACGTCCATCAGAGCCAGGTTCCCCTGCAGAAACAATGCTTCATTGATGCAAGCTGGGATAAACCCCTCCACTAAATGTCAACATTTAGATTCCTGATTTCAGAATTGCCTGCCTGGCGTGGAACCGTTGAGCCAGCGGAGCTTCCGAGCTGCTCCAGCTTCGTCTGCTACGTGTGTCCGTCCCCACTGCGCATCCTTTCAGGGAAGAACGGACTCCGGGAGTCAGGCTGTGACGGTGTCGGAGGAAGAGGAGGCAACATGAAGGAGCTTTCAGGAGAGCTGAGCTCGTTTTCCTGTCGCATCTGAACGGTTTCCTCTTGTTTTTCTGTGTAAAGATTCAGCAGCAACTTGAATTTGGCCCAAGAGACGAACCATGCTCATAACAACAGGGCCTTTGTCCCCATTACCAATTATAGTTAACAGCCCCCCAAACCCTGTTCCATATACATGTTTGGAGGCACACTGTGCACGTACTCACACAGCCCTCCCAAAGGCTGCTTATCAGAAAATGGACTCGAATAATTGCTTTGCCACTGAAGGCCCAAACATGCTGTTGCACAAAGGGGCCGACACCCCCCCCCCCCCCGCAAAATAAACCGTCTAAAAAGTCAGCTGAAAGCATCTGAGGCCCAGAACGGCAGGAGGACGCTGCTGCCGTCTCCCACCAGCCGAACGGTCAAAGAAACGTCAGGTGACCTGAAATAAAGATGAAGAACGTCCTCAGATCGTCTCCAGGCACCACTGGAGCTACATCCAACAGCCCACATCAGGTGGAGGTCCTGAACATCAAATAGGTTCCAGGTGTTCCTCTGGTTCCATGTCAGAGTGCACTGGTGTGTCTCCTTTTAATGGGGCCCTGGTAGTTACGCAGCTCCACGTTCTTCTGGTTCCATGTCAGAGTGCACAGGTGTGTCTCCTTTTAATGGGGCCCTGGTAGTTACGCAGCTCCACGTTCTTCTGGTTCCATGTCAGAGTGCACAGGTGTGTCTCCTTTTAATGGGGCCCTGGTAGTTACGCAGCTCCACGTTCTTCTGGTTCCATGTCAGAGTGCACAGGTGTGTCTCCTTTTAATGGGGCTCTGGTAGTTACGCAGCTCCACGTTCTGGTTTCATGTCAGAGTGCACAGGTGCACAGCCACGCCGCCACCCTTGAGCAGAGTCAGGCTTCAACGTGAAAGCTTCATTTCCTGAAAACCCCTCACCAGGACTCAGAACTCCTGTTGCTGTTCAGGACTTGAAGCCTGGCTGCTGATATCATGTGTAACACCTGTGCACAGCCTAAGAAGATTCCATGTTTGGGAGTGTGGTCAGGACCTCCTGTGTAGCTGTAGCATGTGATCAGCCTGCACAGTCCAGCCGTGAACGTCTGTTAGCTTATCCACCAGGACAGTTTCTGGAGACGTGCAGGAGGACACACCAGGGACGGTGGACGGTTCCCGTGGACGGTTCCCGTGGACGCCTCCACAGCGCCCCTCCTCACGCCAGCCCAGGTGAGCGTGCATGTTTCCCTCTCACAGACGATACATAATGCATAACACAGGTGATCTGAGGCTGATTAAAATAGATTTTGAAATCAATGATGTCAACCTAGTTGGCCGTCTTTATGGCTTCATTAGCTCCGTTACAGAGAGATTTAGCCGTGTCCACGGACCATAAATTCACTAGTGTGTCACGTACGTGTACGCTCACATGCACTGAAGCAATATGACCAACGGGGAGGGGGGTGGAGGGGGTTGCTGGTGTAACCTCCAAATGGAATAGTTTTTAGCCCCCCTGCCGTGTCAGACAAACAGCATTAGTGAATAATGCCGTTAGCTTAGCATGGCAGCTAAGCCGTGATGCTTTGGCCACCGCGATGCTATTCTGCTGCCCAGTCTGTGATCCGCACAGGGGCCTCCTTTTGGCCCCGGCGGCTGGAGATTACGGGGACGTGGACTGTGGGGGCTGCGCTTCTTTCAATGTCAAACCTCCATCCAGCTAATTGAGCAGATCATCGCTGCTGGCTGGACCCACTGGCCTGGCGATCGTCAGTGGATTATCCACGCTCATCTTCATCATCATCACAGCCAACGGCAGCGTTGGGATCTCTGGAACTCAGCAGCGACTTTGAGGATGTGGGGAATCACATATTATTTAGCTTTCCAGATGTTTGTTGAGATTCTTCCACAGTGGAATGAATGAATGAGAGCCGTTACTCCGCCTCTCACGCCTGCTGTGGAGACACAGATGTAGCACATTCGTATGGCGCCCGTATTGCTGGACGTTCATGTTTCAGCTCACCTGTTTGCACACAGGCACCTTTCACAGGTATGTAAAAAGTCAGAGCACATTTCACTTGAATAACATCCCATAATCCATGAGGAAGCAGCTCGTGTTGTTTGTGGCGGAGCCCAAATTCCCCATGCTGGATTTAATTACCTTCAACTGCAGGATTCGGAGGATGCGATGCATGTAATCCAGCATAATTGCAGCTAATTAGGCAAATACAAAAATAAGCCCATACCCATTTTCCTCATTTACTGACAGTGGATTATTTTTAATAGTGGCAGGTATGACGAGAGACTGGAGCTGAGGATGGTGCTCAGCTCCTCTCACGTGCTCATCGTTGGAGGATATCTTTAAAAAACACACTCGTTGTTCGGAATGTGCAGAATTAGACAAGGTCAGAGAGCTGAAATCCTCCTCCTACGGCCTGGATGGATGTGGAATTTCTGAGGGTTTGTTCCTTAATTGTTAATAATGATCAGCACGTGTTTCAGCCCCCCCTCCCCCCACTTTAAACGCTCCCCAGTGGTTGAAGCGCAGATAAAAGCTGCGGTGTTACTTTTGCAGCACTCCCGGTTGTGCTCATAAGCTCCTGTTGCTCTCTTTGATTCGACGTTATCCTCTCCTTTGTGTAGCTTTGGCACCAGTGACAGTGGACTCACAGACAGGTTTAAAAGGCTCTGCTCGCCGCCCTGATAGATGCTGCGGCGCCATGAGCCCGTATGGATTGTTTTGGCATTATAAGGATTGATCGTACGCCGCAGGTTTCATGCAGATTAAAAACTCCCGCATCTCTCTCCTGCTTTGTTGAAATATGCACATACGTGACGGATGGCTGCTCTCGGCGCGGCTCGGCGACCCGACGCAGTCAGCTGGATCTGCAGGGATAGAAATGCCTGCTGAGCCAACAGCATCCGCCCCACAAAGGCCATCATCATATTTTCAATTCTCAAATCAGCTCTGCAAACATGAAAAGCTTCAGTCAGGGTGTTGAAGCCACAAGACACCACTATCTTTATTCCCCTCTTTATATTCAATGAGATGCAAACAACTGTCAATGCATGAAATGTGTTGTGGAGCTCCCACGTCGGTGCTGGGCGTGATGGATCGAGCTGGTATTCAAGGGGAGCTGAGATGTTACAATCGCGATGCTAATGGCGGCCTGAGCGTTTCTCGCATGATGCACGGCTGCATGAGGGAGCGTGAGCAGCTGCACGCAGCCGTCAGAAGCTGCCCTGACCTGCTGCCCTTCCAGACCTGGGAGCCTGGTCTCACAGGAGGGGAGAACCCAAGAAAAAGAGGCCTGATGGGTGAGGGAGGAGCTTTGAAAGGTTGGACATTGTGACCAGGAAAAGCGGTCGGTTCTGGGAGGAATATCAGTGGGCTGATAGGGAGGAACAGGCAGGAGTACAGATGTTGGGACAGCAGATACGTTGTCCGTAAATAAAGCAGATATTAATAATCCTCAGAAGGTAAAAAATTGGACAAAAGCCTCCTGTGTTGTTGAATAAGGAAAAGCTCCATTTGACAGGAAGCAGCAGCTGATGTTGCAGCCAGACCCAAAGATGAAAACCAAAGTGTGATGAAAGCATGCGCGTCTTTGTCTTAAGACTCCAGGAGCTTATGAAACGTCACATGCATGCTCTTCCTTCCCTGGTTTAAAGCTTTGAATCCAACAGGCCTGAGCAAAGCGGCGTCTCACGGCTCCACTGGAGAACTCTCAGCTGTAATTAAATGATAAGGTGTTTATGCAAATGTATCAGATTTCTGTTGGCGGCGAAGTGGCGGCTGTTTGAATGAAGCAGCCGCGATAGAAGTGATCACTGATTTAATAGAGAGTGTGTTAGTGTCATCCAGCTTGTATGTTAGACACTTGCCTGCTCACCTTATCAGTTTGGCAGATTAGCCGTGGAAGGAACGCTTGTGCCCTGATGCCATCAGATATTTCTAATGGGAAGTGTGGCAGCTTGGACCTTACAGGCAAACCTCTATGCAGATGCAGAAGCCTTCAGAAGAGCTCCCGTCAGTGCAGCAGCAGCAGAAACATCTGAATGTGGGCGTCATTGAGGCAGCAGAGGAACCGGGTCGCTGCTCACGTCATTAGAAATGTGGGTCATCCCAATTTCTGCTCAGGCCGTGCGAATGTTTGCATGTCTTTTTTACACAATTGTCCGAACTTTGGTGGGAGGACACGACAAAAGTGTGAGGAGGAGCCCATCCCTGGAGGAACGCCGCGCAGGGGTCCCAGCTAAAGCTGAGGAGAACCTTCCCTCCATGCAAAACACTGGGGAGCCTGAAGGTGGCTCATCCGTTCTGAGGGTGGGATCAGGGACCCACACAACACATCTTCAGACCTGGGGCCCTGACGGCCTTCAGGGTCCTTTAAGTGTTGTTGGTTCCCCTCACAGCCTTAAACGGCTCTCATTGTTCCGCTGTCTGTGAGCTGAGAGCTGTTTCTTGGTGTGTTCTCCTCTCGACCCCGGAGGAAGCTTCCAGGGAAGCTTTTGTTTCTTCACAAAAGGAAGCAAGCATCCAGCAGAGTCCTACCTTAAGCAGCATTGGAAGCATTGTGTGGACGCGTTGTGCTGTCTTCAGTACGTCTTCACAGAACAACAAACAGAACTACCGTGTTTTCGTCGGCCTGTTTTTGTCCTTGCAGAGTACACAGGTCGAGTGGATCTCCTATAGACGTCATTCTGGAGCGTTGGAGAAGCAGACTCATATTAATATATATGGATGAGGATGAGGATGTTGATCCTCGGCAGCAACAATCATGGCACGCTGAAGTCTGACTGCTTCCTGTGTGACTCCCCGTGTGATTCGCTGCTACCAGGCGCCAGTTTAACCTGATTACCGCCTCACCTAATCTGCACGCTGTGGGTCTGCCTTCATGGAGCCGTCACATCAGCGTTCCCATCTTGTCCTCCTCTCACCTCCTTTGATTAAACCCTGTTGGATTGATTAGCGAGCGCACAGTTCTGCTGGGGTCCACGTGCATCTAAATGTCCTTCTTCACTCCTCTGACGTCAACACGGGTTCGACTGAAAAGAGTAACGAGGTACGTTTCGAGGAAAAGAGTCCAGAGACAGATTCTGAACAGTGGGTCACGTGTCCCTTCCTGCTCCCCAGCACAAACACTTCTGTGAAACGACCCTCTCTCAACGGTTGCTAATGGAAGCTGATGACCATTAGCTGGCTCCAGGTGGAGGATTCCAAGCTTGCTGTTGTACAAAAGAGAGAAACCCCCCAAGACCGGTCACGTGTACGGAGCCACTGAGGCAAGGGCCCATTCAGAACCCTTCACAACAGGTATGAGGAGCTTAGGGCGGTCCAGAGAAGACGTATTCACTGATGCTGCCCTGGATTCAAAGCCTCTCCAAAGACCTTCAGGTAATGGTTCGTGTGAGGAGACACACTCATCTTCCTCAAGTCTTTTGAAGACCAGAAGAAGTCAATGGCTGACACCCCAGCCTACACTCCGGTCTGTGCAGAGCCTGTGCAGAGAAGAAGACGCGGAGAGTGTGGTCCTCATGAAGCATCTGGTTACAGCGAGCCTGTGGGACTGGAAACAGCCTCTCTTAATGGCAGAGCTGCTGCTCAGAAATGTCAATAAATGTTGCTCGGATCAGCTTGAACTCATACACTGCTCACTGAAGCGTGCTGAAATGTGGGACGTCTGTTTTCAAAGACCAGCAGTGCAGACCGATTGGTCCCGGGTGGATTCCTGTCTGTGGCCGCCGACTGCGGCGAGCGGCTCCTGCGGCCTATCTGACAATGATTAGGATTAAACTGTGGGGGAGCGAACATTTAGCGGCCTGACACACGAGGTGGGAACATCAAATACTGGCAACCGAGCATTTGCATCAGGTTCAGACGCTCGGAGGCAGCTCGGGACAACGGTGCCGAGGCTGCCGCTCAGCAGGTAGAGCCGTCCCTTTATTGGAGGATTGGCAGGTAAAGCCCTGATCCCCGGTGTCCTTGAGAACAACACTGGCAGCAGAACGGAAGCCGGGAATCCAGGCCTCTTCATTTGTTCTGTAGGAAAAACAGCTCTACTCTGTTAACAAGCTAGTGATGTAGCATCTCCAGGCTGCATTTTGTCTTTGTGGGCTAGCATTGCAGTTTCCGGGCAGTAAAAGAATGAAATAAGACAAAAATTGAGGGAGGAATGATCAGAATGAGATCAGAAAACATGAGGCCAATAAAGAACAATCTTGGAACTTTTAGCCCGGCCAATATGATTTACCACCTTCCACTTTGGGAAAACAAAGAGTGTGAAATTGGAACAAAAATCCCAGAAACGAGCATTTCTGGACTTACAAAATAAGAAAAGGCTTCGTAGCCACCGAGCTGAACGTTAAAGTAAATGAACAAGCCATCGCGTCTGCAGATAAAACAGGGACAGCTGGAGTTTAATCCGTCTGCTAGAGGGAACCGCTGGGGCAACCTCACCACCGTCCACAGACAAATGAACTGGAGCAGAGTGCATATGATGGAGGTGAAGCACACTGACTGTGTGCCTAATAATAACTGGAGCATCAGTCACACAGAGTTTACTTGTTCATCCTTCCATTGTGCCATGGAGCCGATGCCCGCCAGCTCCAATCCAATTAGCAGCAGTGGAAGGAAGTCTCCCTCGCTTCCACTTCACATGCTTGCTAAACTTGTGGTGGGATTAGATGAGGGGGATGGTGGGCTGACTTTTGGAAAATGGGAGATCAAAACTAAGGAAGAGGCTACATCAGCATTGAACTCTGGACGGACACATTTATTTGCATAGAGAACTCAAACTTCACATGTTTTACCCACCAGCTGGCAGCCTCACATTTTGATGAAGGGTTAGGGTTAGGTTAACGACGGCGTCCTTTCACAGATCCAAAGACTTTAGGGTGGAATCGGCTCTGCTTCTCCTTCCTCATCAGTCAGCCAGCTGTGGCTTCCTGAAGGGTTTTCCTCGGTCCTGTTAGGCTCCTTCCAGCAACAGCCAGGCGAGGCTCCTCTGCTTCCCTCTTCCTTACTGAAAACTGAACTTCTGGTCACTGATTTCCTGGCAACAAAAGCCTTCTTTGTATTTGTAGAAAGTTAATTCTCTCCCCATTTTAGCATTTAAGAACAGAAGCCACGAGGGAGGAAACGTTCTATACGAGGAACAGATATATATCATAACTTATAAGACTTTCTCCTCTCTAAAGTGCTCTTCTTTCAACTGAAAGGCTTCATCTGAAGGCAGGAATCCACAATGGCAGCTTTTTTTGTTCTATTTCTTGATGTGTTGCTGTCTGAATGCCAGGCTACAAGCAGCCTGAACACCAACACTAAACCCTCCCGAGCGTTGCCTTGAAATGGAAGCAGCAGCAACAGCAGCAGCAGCTTAGCCTGAGCCACAATCTTCCACAGCAGCATCAAACGCTCTGAATATGCACGAGCCACCACTATTGGAAAAAGCCTTTTCTTCATTGTTCTGCCGTATCAATAGTCAAAGACCCCCACTTGAATGTGTCCTCTACGGAAGTGACAGGAGGACAGAACATTGATTTATTAACTTATTTTATTGATGCAAAAGTCACCAACTAGATGCAAAACCACGGCTCAAACATATGCAGTTCATGTGGAGATGAAACGGGCTAGAATGTTCTTGCTAATATGATGTACTTAAAGGGCAAAAATATCATTCTCAGTATTTGTGTGGATCCTTAAATATTCCATTTGCATAGAAGCAGGCAGAGAAGTTGCTCCACCAATATGTTGCAGCCGGCAGTGGTCATAAATCAATCCAACAACAGCCCAGTCCAGACAGGCAAAAGCAAAAGCATAAATCACAGCAGGACTCAGGATGTGTGCATACGGAATACAGGGAGGAGCAGGAAGCCACTGGAAAAGAGCCCAGGATGGACGGACACACAGAACATACAAGAGTGATCAGAGGGAACGTGGAAAAATGTCCCATGTCCCACACAACTGATGGACGTAAGAGCTCAGAAACACCTAAACTACCCGGACGTGTTCCCACACCTCAAACACGACTCCTGCCAGGACACAAGAGGGGACGGACCTCAAACACGACTCCTGCCATGACACAAGAGGGGACGGACCTCAACCACGACTCCTGCCACGACACAAGAGGGGACGGACCTCAACCACGACTCCTGCAACGACACAAGAGGGCACGGCCCTCAAACACGACTCCTGCCACGACACAAGAGGGGACGGACCTCAAACACGACTCCTGCCAGGACACAAGAGGGGACGGACCTCAAACACGACTCCTGCCATGACACAAGAGGGGACGGACCTCAACCACGACTCCTGCCATGACACAAGAGGGGACGGACCTCAACCACGACTCCTGCCACGACACAAGAGGGGACGGACCTCAACCACGACTCCTGCAACGACACAAGAGGGCACGGCCCTCAAACACGACTCCTGCCACGACACAAGAGGGGACGGACCTCAAACACGACTCCTGCCATGACACAAGAGGGGACGGACCTCAACCACGACTCCTGCCACAACACAGGAGGGGACGGCCCTCAAACACGACTCCTGCCATGACACAAGAGGGGACGGACCTCAAACACGACTCCTGCCACGACACAGGAGGGGACGGCCCTCAAACACGACTCCTGCCATGACACAAGAGGGGACGGACCTCAAACACGACTCCTGCCACGACACAAGAGGGGACGGCCCTCAAACACGACTCCTGCCACGACACAAGAGGGGACGGACCTCAACCACGACTCCTGCAACGACACAAGAGGGCACGGCCCTCAAACACGACTCCTGCCACGACACAAGAGGGGGCGGACCTCAAACACGACTCCTGCCACGACACAAGAGGGGACGGACCTCAAACACGACTCCTGCCACGACACAAGAGGGGGCGGACCTCAAACACGACTCCTGCCACGATACAAGAGGGGACGGACCTCAAACACGACTCCTGCCACGACACAAGAGGGGACAGTCCTCAACCACGACTCCTGCCACGACACAAGAGGGGACGGCCCTCAAACAGGAATCCTGCCACGACACAAGAGGGGACGGCCCTCAAACACGACTCCTGCCACGACACAAGAGGGGACGGCCCTCAAACAGGACTCCTGCCACGACACAAGAGGGGACGGCCCTCAAACACGACTCCTGCCACGACACAAGAGGGGACGGACCTCAAACACGACTCCTGCCACGATACAAGAGGGGACGGCCCTCAAACACGACTCCTGCCACGACACAAGAGGGGACGGCCCTCAAACACGACTCCTGCCACGACACAAGAGGGGACGGCCCTCAAACACGACTCCTGCCACGACACAAGAGGGGACGGCCCTCAAACACGACTCCTGCCACGACACAAGAGGGGACAGCCCTCAAACAGGACTCCTGCCACGACACAAGAGGGGACGGACCTCAACCACGACTCCTGCAACGACACAAGAGGGCACGGCCCTCAAACACGACTCCTGCCACGACACAAGAGGGGACGGACCTCAAACACGACTCCTGCCACGACACAAGAGGGGGCGGACCTCAAACACGACTCCTGCCACGATACAAGAGGGGACGGACCTCAAACACGACTCCTGCCACGACACAAGAGGGGACGGTCCTCAACCACGACTCCTGCCACGACACAAGAGGGGACGGCCCTCAAACAGGACTCCTGCCACGACACAAGAGGGGACGGACCTCAAACACGACTCCTGCCACGATACAAGAGGGGACGGCCCTCAAACACGACTCCTGCCACGACACAAGAGGGGACGGCCCTCAAACACGACTCCTGCCACGACACAAGAGGGGACGGACCTCAACCACGACTCCTGCAACGACACAAGAGGGCACGGCCCTCAAACACGACTCCTGCCACGACACAAGAGGGGGCGGACCTCAAACACGACTCCTGCCACGACACAAGAGGGGACAGCCCTCAAACAGGACTCCTGCCACGACACAAGAGGGGACGGACCTCAACCACGACTCCTGCAACGACACAAGAGGGCACGGCCCTCAAACACGACTCCTGCCACGACACAAGAGGGGGCGGACCTCAAACACGACTCCTGCCACGACACAAGAGGGGACGGACCTCAAACACGACTCCTGCCACGACACAAGAGGGGGCGGACCTCAAACACGACTCCTGCCACGATACAAGAGGGGACGGACCTCAAACACGACTCCTGCCACGACACAAGAGGGGACAGTCCTCACCACGGACTCCTGCCACGACACAAGACGGGGACGGCCCTCAAACAGGAATCCTGCCACGACACAAGAGGGGACGGCCCTCAAACACGACTCCTGCCACGACACAAGAGGGGACGGCCCTCAAACAGGACTCCTGCCACGACACAAGAGGGGACGGCCCTCAAACACGACTCCTGCCACGACACAAGAGGGGGACGGACCTCAAACACGACTCCTGCCACGATACAAGAGGGACGGCCCCTCAAAAGGCAACGACTCCTGCCACGACCACAAGAGGGGACGGCCCCTCAAACACGACTCCTGCCACGACACAAGAGGGGACGGCCCTCAAACACGACTCCTGCCACGACACAAGAGGGGACGGCCCTCAAACAGGACTCCTGCCACGACACAAGAGGGGAACGGACCTCAAACCACGGACTCCTGCACGACACAAGAGGGCACGGCCCTCAAACAACGACTCCTGCCACGACACAAGAGGGGGACGGACCCTCAAACACGACTCCTGCCACGACACAAGAGGGGCGGACCTCAACACGACTCCTGCCACGATACCAGAGGGGACGGACCTCAAACACGACTCCTGCCACGACACAAGAGGGGACGGTCCTCAACCACGACTCCTGCCACGACACAAGAGGGGACGGCCCTCAAACAGGACTCCTGCCACGACACAAGAGGGGACGGACCTCAAACACGACTCCTGCCACGATACAAGAGGGGACGGCCCTCAAACACGACTCCTGCCACGACACAAGAGGGGACGGCCCTCAAACACGACTCCTGCCACGACACAAGAGGGGACGGACCTCAAACACGACTCCTGCCACGATACAAGAGGGGACGGACCTCAAACACGACTCCTGCCACGACACAAGAGGGGACGGCCCTCAAACACGACTCCTGCCACGACACAAGAGGGGACGGCCCTCAAACAGGACTCCTGCCACGACACAAGAGGGGACGGCCCTCAAACAGGACTCCTGCCACGACACAAGAGGGGACGGACCTCAACCACGACTCCTGCAACGACACAAGAGGGCACGGCCCTCAAACACGACTCCTGCCACGACACAAGAGGGGACGGACCTCAAACACGACTCCTGCCATGACACAAGAGGGGACGGACCTCAACCACGACTCCTGCCACAACACAGGAGGGGACGGCCCTCAAACACGACTCCTGCCATGACACAAGAGGGGACGGACCTCAAACACGACTCCTGCCACGACACAAGAGGGGACGGCCCTCAAACACGACTCCTGCCACGACACAGGAGGGGACGGACCTCAAACACGACTCCTGCCACGAGACAAGAGGGGACGGTCTCATATTTCATAACGGCAGGAGTCCAAGCAGAACAGCCCTGCTGACCTTGACCCCGACACCTCTTCCTGTTGTTGAGGACAGGGTGATGCTGCCCTCACTTGAGCTTTGCTTCTTGGTCAAAAGGTGGATTTTTTTGCGTTGGATTTATTCCCTCCTGGTGAGAAAACAAACTGTCTGCTCAACACATCTGTTATTTAAATGAGTATTTCATAAAAGCAACATAAATTAAAACAGGAGCCAAAACCAGGACATAGGGAAGAAGAGGAAGAACCAACCGTGCATATGTATATTAGTATAGACATACGTGTCTGTGATGCTTGTGTCAGTGCCCCCCAGGCGGATCAAGACAGCAGGCCACAGGCAACACAGAGACCAGGACCTCCAATCACCTGTCCATTCACAGCCCGTCCCCAGGATGGGACAGCAAAGGACAACCGGCGGAGTACCCAGAGCCGGGGCCACATGCCAGGTGATCATGGGCAGCCCACCCCCAATCCCCCCCAGAAGCCAGGCCCAAGACCCACCAGAGAGGGGCTGTGTCCCTCCACCGCTGACTTCTTGGTGAGTGAGGGAACAATTTCAACAGAGACTCTAGTTTATCTTAGGATGTGTGTGTGTGTGTGTGTGTGTGTGTGTGTGTGTGTGTGTGTGTGTGTGTGTGTGTGTGTGTGTGTGTGTGTGTGTCAAATAAAGCCACCAACCATTTAACCTGGAACAAAGTGTCCAGTCCTTCGTAAATGTCAGGTTAAAAATCAATGTGACTTCCTGTCGTCTCCTCTTTTATGTGTGTCTGATCATCCATCCAGCTTTCTCTGGAGAACAGCAGCATGGAAACTCCTCCTCACACATAAATGAAATCCATTCCTGACTCGTGCCAACAAGGTCAAGAGAGCACAATTCCCGTGTTAAGCTGAGGTGATGAAGGTTCCCACACTGGAAGTAACTCTGTTCATCTATCTTTGATGAACAGGAACAGCTGGAACAAGCTTTGCTCCTGACTGGGTGGGCCACCACGCAAGGTCTCGACTCTGCAGACCTGGACCATCCCCACCAAGGACGGCACTGCTACAGGCTGATGGAAGGGAGCCTGAAGTTTGTGGCGGTGACCCAGATGTCAGTCACTGCTTTCTTTAAAAGTTCTGGTGGCTCCAGCCAACCCTGCCACCATCTGAGCTGCCCCGTTCTGGTTCTGTCATCACTACCGAGACGATGTTGAAGACTGCGCAAAAAATAGGGTCTTAATTCCATGGGTGACCACCAGTTGTGTGCAGCTGTTGTGACCTAGCGTGACTGTATTCATCAGGATTTTCAGCCTCATCAGGCGTCACAGATACCTCAGTGGACGACGGCTCCTGTCAAATATCGGCCTTTTGAAATGTTACTCTGCTTGTTCATCAGACACAAAAACAGAACAGGTTCTTTCCCATTTGGTTCTTGCAAATTTGAGAGCAGCCTTTGATACAATGATCACAACATTTTAATTGACCTGAAAATGAGCTTGTATCAAGGACATTTTGGTTCTTTTGCCTCAGAAAGAACATTTGCAGCCTAATTTTATTTTCAATTTATATTCTTCCAGTGGCCAAATAATTCAATGTCACAATTTCTTCTTCTTGTTATTCAGAGGACACACTGCTATTCAATCTCCTGAGACCTGAGACCCTTGGAGCTCCCGCAGTCACATCAGTGGTTGGATGGTTGCACCTTTTCTACAAAACTCCTCCATATAAGAATTTTAAATATTTTATCTTCACAACATCTTGGGTTTTGCAAGCATTTGCAGCATAATTTGACTTTAAATTTGAGACATCAAATAGTCACAGGACAGTGTTATCCACTCATGACTGTCGACCATGTGTTCCGATGGTTTGATCAGTTCATCTTCACCTTCAAGTTCAAAGTAATTATGGAGACGTACAGTAAGGAAACAAGTCTATAAGGAAAGTCTGACGTTGCCATGGACACTGACACAAAGCCCAAGGTGAGTTCACAACAAAGACACTTTTAAAAAAGAACATAAATAAAAACAGTGAATAAAGTAAATCTATATACTTACTTTAGATGTAAAGCTCCAACATGAAAACAAGGGTCTAATATTACAGACAGACCCACGTACTCCTTAAATATGTAGCGGTTGATGAGGACCCCTGTCCTTCCTGAAGTCCACTATCAGCCCCTTGGTCTTGGCTGTGTTGGGGTGTGGCTATTGTCCTCACAGCACCTCCCAGATTGGCCACCTCCCTCCTGTAGGACACCGCATCCATTCATGGCAGCGACGTCTCCAAGCTTCCAGGTGATATTGTCTCCAGAGGAGGCCACGCAGTTGTGGGCAAACAGGATGTAGATGGTGTCGGGGGTGGGCCCCACAGGACCCTGTGGTGTGCCTGTAATTGTGATGGTGCTGGTTGAAGACCTGTTCCCTAGTGGGACACCTGCCAGTCAGCAAGTCCAGCAGCCAGTCACGGTGGACGGGGTGTAGTCGGAGGGAGAGGGAAGTGATGACAGTGTCTGAGGTGGACATGTTGGGCCAGTAGGTGTACTGCTGGAGGTCTACAGTAGTGTGGCCGATATGGGTCGGCACCAGTGTCTGAAACCATAGCGGTCCTGGTGTTCGTTAGCCTCTTCTCTGTGTGGGGGTCTTGGAGCAGGTGTTGACTGTGTTGAGGTTGTCTTGCAGGCTGTCTGTGGCACGTGTGTGTGGAGTCAGCTGTGGAACACACTCCATCCACCTCTTCTCCATGGTGGCCTTCTCAGGCTGTGCTTCTGGTGTCCAGAGCTTCACCTGTTTGGTTAGTTGTGTCTGTAGGCCGAGAACAGGGACAGAGAGATGTGGTCCGAGTGCCCCCACTGGGGCCGGGGGACATCCTTTATGAGGGTGCACACATAATCCAAACTGTTGTTAGCACTGGTGGAGACAGCTGCAGCCTGGTGGTACAGCAGGGAGCAGATGAAAGAGAACGTGATAAACCAGGACAGCTTTGATGGTGCTCTGTGTGAAGCTCCACAACACACATCAAGACTCTGTCCCACCACCGATTCAGAAGCTCATCCTCTGAGCCAGAGATCTCGGGAGATCTCACACGATCTAACAAAAACGCAGAAGAAGAAACATAGCGAGCACTGGGAAACACAACCAGCAGCATGTAAGAGGAGCTACCGGCAGAGGGAATGATGGTGGTCTTGGGACTGGTTTTACACCTGCTTCCTCCTTCCTGATTGGCTCCTTCCACCTCCCAGTCGATGGAGCCCTGACTCAGGAGTCGTCAGCTCCCCCACACATGAAGATTTTTGGTTGTAAATATTAAACAACTCTGATGTTTACGATAGTTGGAGCCGATAATCTGGACACAGGATAATCTCAAAGGTTAATCTGAGAGGACATAAGATAATCGGGCGCTTGCCGTTGGTCGGGAAGGGGGGAAATTGGGACAAAGACAGCCCAATTATCCTTATGCGTGTACCCTGCTTCAGTTACACCGATTAAAGTCACCTGAGGCACTAAAAGCAGCATCTGCAGTGCACAGGTGACGTGCAGGCAGTAACGAGCAGCCAGCAACACAGATGGAATGTCCCTGGAAGACACTTCTGTCCAACGCCGCCAGTTGGGACCAAAGTTTCCCAATCAGCATGTTTCCAGTTTAGCCCTTCTACTGCGATTATTCGGACAGGATGAGCTACCCGACTGGTTATAATCAGATTGTAAAAATGCAGATAAAACCTGGTTGGTGTCCCCAGCGTCCTGACCGTAGAGAGTGTGTCCTTTAAAGGTGACATGCATGAGAAGGAGAAAGTAACCTAAAGCAGCCCGGATGAACCGTGCAGAATATCTGCAGAATATCGGCCATTATCGGATTTAAACAGGCAAGCATCTGAGCTGGTGATCACTTGTGGACTACTTTATGTTGTATAGGCTTTATTTTTGTCCATTGTCTATTTTTAAATAAATATATGCAGGTTGTGGCTTCACACTCAGAAATAGAACTTCAAAAGGCAGAAAAAAGGAGCTTAAATCTTAAAGCACGCAGCTGATTTCCGCTTGTCACAGTTTGATTTAAGGTTGAAGAGATGATTAGCACACCAAGCTAAGAGCCACATCGTCGTTGCCACGCAGTCCGAGTCCAGCTGGACCCTTTTCTGTCTTTAAGAGGACGGGTGAGACGTCTTCAAACCTGAGAGGAGACATGCTTGAGGACGTTGCTTGTTGGCTCTTCTGCTGTCCTGTGGTGCAACATGCACATTATCACGACCCTAATGTGGAGCCAGTGCCTCTAATATCTATGTGTTTGATAAAATCAGAAAATTGTTGGTTCCTCTGCCCCCACCCCCTCCAAAAAAAAACCCTGTGAGCAGTTTATACACCCTCACTTTCACTGCAGTTGGGCAATTGTCTTCTGTCTATTCAATAGTTTTTTATTCCCTTTTTCAAAACCAATGAAGCGTAGTTGCAATCATTAAATAGTGACAAAACAAGAGCTTGTGTAGTGCGAAAGTGAAATGCAAAATTTTTCTGATGGAAAAAAGTCGGAACAAGCTTCATGGTCTGTTGCACAAAACTTTAAATTGCTATCAAAGCTAACAGCGACTCTTGTTGCAGACTGATGTGGTGCAACAGCAGATCGCTCGATTCAATATGCTGCCGTGTTTGTCTTCGTGATTTGCTGCAAGCTTTTCTGACAGGAGAGTTTATAAGCAGCCCAGGGACGACCCGGCGGAGCCCCGCTACGAGTCCGAGTCATCAGACGAACACTCGAAAATGGTGAGACACTCTGGCGCTAGCAGGGAAACTACACATGGGTCCAATAATGCGGAACAGGCACGGCGGCGGCAGAGAGCCTCCCCGGGTTTTGGATTTAGTCGAGTTTTGAACCCTCGTTATGCTCAAACTCACCCCGTCCTGATCAGAACACTGGAACTGGAACTCTGGGAGCTTGCTCCAGGGCTAATTCTCCTTCTGTTGCGTCTAAGCACCTGAGGAAGAACCGACCCACCCTGCGGTGTGTTCCTGAAGCACAGGGATGTTCAGAAGGTCCACCTAAATCACCACGCTCAGCTCATGCATACACACCTCAAGGTCGTTCTGCTCTGGTTCCGTGCGTAGAGTCGTGAGGAGACACAGGAAGCAATAAGAGCAACCGGCTGGTATGTGGACAGATCAAACTCGGGGTCAGAGGTCACACAAGGTGTCCAAATGTAGGGAAAGCTGAAATGGTTCCAGTCCCCCAGTGGAAACACACCAGTTGGACAAAGATTCTGGACGACCCGTCAGGCAGCGTGTCCATGGCAACGCCGTACTTCTTTATGCAGCCTTGTTGCAGCCTGTTTATGGAGTTATCTTTCTCCGCTGGATCCATTTTTTCTTTTAGCCTTCTTTTAGCAGACTGACGTGGACCAGGTGTGAGCTTCAGAACATCTAAAAATACTGAGGAATGTGTGTGTCACGGAATCTCCTGCTGCATCAGTCAGACCTGTCTGCAAGGGGTTGCAGCCGTTCTTCCATTTTTCTGAAGTTCCTTGGACATTTCGCTTGGACCCAACTGACTCTCCCAAAATAGCTGTGGATAATTGGAGAAGCAGCTGATGACGTGTCTTCACTTCCTGTGGTGCAGCGAGGCCTCCTACCTGCTGTAGAAGGCAAACAGCACGTGTGTCTGCTCCCTCTCAGGGTCCTGCAGGACTGTGGACACCAGTCATTGCCCAATGATTGCACCTGACTTTTAGAAAGGCACCCAGGGATTGTCCAGGGGAGGATTTGGCTGCACGGCATTGATTCTGTGGAATAAAGTGTGTGCTGAGAAATTAAATAAAGGCGAGCAGTTTCTGCTCCGCTCCCTGTTGGACGTGAAGGCCATTTAGTTTATCAATCTGTGTTTATGCAGACACACCGAGGAAAAGAGGGAGAAGCCCAAATGAACCCTGCAGCAACAAAGCAACGGTGGACGCGTTAACCTGGATGATGCAACGACCTCCTTCACCTTCCGCCTGGTCCACAGGTGCTTTGACATGTCACATAACATAACTAAGCAGCAATACTTCACCCAGATGCTGCCGATGTCGGCTCTGAGTGGAAGATATGTAGCGGTAGCAACCGCTAGCGCGGCGAGCATAGCCCACCATTTTTCATTTAGTCAGTGAAGATTTCTGTGTGTATTTATCCCCAAACGAAACGACCTTCAAAGGTCACAACCATTGTTTAATTAAATAATAAAGTCCACCTGTCTGCAAGTGTTTCTGGTCAGAGAGGCGAGAGCCCGACAATCATCATTCTGCTCACACAACGCTGTGAAACAGACAGTGGTTCTCCTCCTCTCCTCTCCTCTCCTCTCCCCTCCCTCTCGGTCCTCTCCTCTCATCTCTCCTCCTCCTCTCTCTCCTCTCCCCTCTTCTCCTCCCTCTCCTCCCTCCCCTCGCCTCTTCCTCTCCTCTCCCTCCCTCTCCTACCCCCCTTCCCCTCTCCTACTCCTCTTCCTCCTCTCCTCTCCTCTCCCTCCCTCCTCCCCTACCACTCTCCTCTCTTCTCCTTCCCTTAACCTCCTCTCTCTCTCCCTCTCCTCTCCCTCCCTCTCTCCTCCCTCCTCCTCTCTCTCCTCTCCTCCTCCTCCCTCTCTCCTCCCTCTCCCTCCTCCTCCCCTCCCCTCCCTCCTCCTCCCTCCCCTCCTCTCCTTCCTCCCCTCCTCCCCTCTCCTCTCCTCTCCTCTCCTCCTCTCCCTCTCCTCCTCCCCCTCTCCTCCCTCCCCTCCCCTCCCCTCCCTCCCCTCCCCCTCTCCTCCTCTCCTCTCTCCTCTCTCTCTCCTTCCTCTTCTTTCTCCCTCCTCCCCTCTCCTCTCCTCTCCCCTCCCCTCTCCTCCCCTCCCCTCCCCTCTCCTCTCCTCTCCTCCTCCCTCTCCTCTCCTCTAAAGGATGTATTGAAGATGGAATGATGCAGATGTTGCCTCCACAGACCTTGAAGGGACCATTTTCAGCACTTACCAACAGTCACAATCACGTCCTGACCCAAATGTTCCCATAATCCCCAGATGATTGAAGTTATTTAGCAGCTATTTCTGTCTAAACTCTTCCCAAATGTAGCATTATCAAAATTTTAAAATCCTTAATGGAAGAAGAAATGTAAAGAGGGAGAAAAGGGAGGGGGAGCAGATAATACTGCAAGCAACCCCCCCTTGAGGCTCTCTGGTTTCCCCTCATTGCCATTGACAAAGTTGCATTTAAGTGGGGCAACCGTTAGAAGGATGGTTGCAGGCTGGTGCTGGGTGGATGTGCATGACAGGAGATGTCTTGTCTAAAAGACTTAGTCACAGACGTGTGACGAGTGGGGGCAGGCGCAGTAAACACCCCCAGTTTGATGCCACCAACCTTTATTATTTGACGTAAACTCTGCAGAATATTTCCTTCTCTAGGAGGCAACTGAATTCAGGTCAGCGGGCACACACACACACACACACACACACACACACACACACACAGAAGCAACAATGTCATTTCCCATCCTGCTCTGCTGCAGCTCACAGTGTGGACTGTCCACAGAGATGTTCCAATCTGGACTTCACTTAATTAGCTGGTCAAAGAGAGAAACGAGACCTGACAGCCCAGCACCTGCGGGGCCCCAGTGCATTCTGGGCCACTGCTAAGATGTCTGGCCATTAAAAGTATGAACCACCGGATGGGACTCATCTCGGAGGGAATTCAGAGACACCTCACCTGGACAGGTGTTGGACCATGAGGCTGGTTCTGGTCTTCAGCTTGGAGACACTAAACATGTGGTTGAACATCTGAAGGTGGACAGATGGAGACGGACGAGAGGGTGGATGTGTGTGATGGCTCTGTTGCTGGTTGTGTTTGTGTGTTGCTGTTGCTGGTTGTGTGTTGCTGGTTGTGTTTGTGTGTTGCTGTTGCTGGTTGTGTGTTGCTGTTGTTTGTGTGTTGCTGATGCTGGTTGTGTTGCTGTTGCTGGTTGTGTGTTGCTGATGCTGGTTGTGTTGTTGGTTGTGCTGCTGTTGTTAATTGTGTGTTGCTGTTGCTGGTTTTGTTGCTGTTGCTGGCGGTGTCTTGCTATTAGTGTGTTGCTGTTATTATTTGTGTGCTGCTGTTACTGGTTTTGTTGCTGTTGCTAGTTGTGTGTTGCTGTTGTTAGTTGTGTGTTGTTGCTGGTGTTGTTGCTGATGCTGGTTGTGTTGCTCTGTTCTTTCTCTCGGGGGTGTGGTCAACCCATCTTCCCAGTTCACTGTGCCTCCGCACCTGCAGCTGTTTAGGGACGATTGGCTCCCTTTTTACCAGAGATCACCAGCGTTCACCAACATTCACCACCATTTACCAGTATTCATTAACATTCACCACCATTGACCAATGTTTACTACCATTCACCAACGTTCGCCACTATTCACCAATATTCGCCACCATTTACCAACGTTCACCAACGTCCACCCCCATTCAACATCTTTCACCCCCATTCACCAATATTTGCCAGCGTTCGCCACCATTCACCAACGTTCGCCACCATTCACCAGCGTTCGCCACCATTCACCAACGTCCACCCCCATTCACCAATATTCGCCAGCATTCACCAGCGTTCGCCACCATTCACCAACGTTCACCACCATTCACCAGCGTTCGCCCCCATTCACCAGCGTTCGCCACTATTCACCAACGTTCACCACTATTCACCAACGTTCACCACTATTCACCAGCATTCACCAATATTCGCCACCATTCACCAACGTCCACCCCCATTCAACATCGTTCACCCCCATTCACCAATATTCGCCAGCGTTCGCCACCATTCACCAGCGTTCGCCACCATTCACCAACGTCCACCCCCATTCACCAATATTTGCCAGCGTTCGCCAGCGTTCGCCACCATTCACCAACGTTCACCACTGTTCACCAACGTTCACCCCCATTCACCAATATTCGCCACCATTCACCAGCGTTCGCCACCATTCACCAACGTTCACCACTGTTCACCAACGTTCACCCCCATTCACCAATATTCGCCACCGTTCACCAACGTTCACCACCGTTCACCAACGTTCACCACTGTTCACCAACGTTCACCCCCATTCACCAATATTCGCCAGCGTTCGCCAGCATTCACCAACGTTCGCCAGCATTCACCAACGTTCACCAACGTTCAAAAACGTTCGCCAGAGTTCGATGGTTCTGTCTTTGCCAGTGGCAACTTGTCTCAGAAACGATCCCAGTTGAGAACACCGATCTGGGTTTGCTTCCTTTCTTTCTTCTCCCCAGGTCACCACGCTCCCTCGTGGGATGAGCGCCGTTTCTTTTGTTTCCATCAATCACTGATTTGCCAGGGTTTTGTCACCTGTGTGCATTTGGAGGTGCTCCCATTGTTTCATAGCTGTGCTGTAACTGTTGGACGAGAACTGATGAACTCCTGCTCAACTTCCCCTTTACTCCAGCGGAGCCTCATAAATTCTGCCCTGCCTGGACTCACAGGTGACGTTGATGGACAGTTAAAGGATGCAGAAAGGATGAATGACAGACAGTTCACACTCTTTTACAGGTTTTTATCAAAAAACAAGATGTGTGAAAACGTGTCTCTCTTCTCTGCATCGTTTATGGACGAGTCTCCATTAAGGTCGCGATGCTGAGGACACACAGTTGTGCTCCTCTCCTGTTTCTGCTGCTCACTAGCGTACGGCTGCCGTCCCGTTTCTTTCAGAAAATAGAAACTGATGCTTTACAAATGTCCACTGGCATCAAAGAGATGAGCTGTTGGTCCGAAAGGACCAGCCTGGTTCCCCGTTCAGCCATCGTCCTGGAGAAGTCCTGCAGTCGTACGCTGGTGAGCAGCTTCTGAAGGTGGCGGGATGAGAGGCAGGAGTTCGTTCTTCAGACGACTGGGTCTAAACTTAGCGAACAGCTGAGAGGACGAGCTGTGAAGAGCAGGTGTGAGTTTTCACAGCGTTGCCGGGCATGGGCAGGCTGCGTTGGCCTGGAACTCTCACCTTCGCTACGTCAGACTTTATTCAGAGCGACCCGTTGGCTCTGGAAGCTGATGTGCTGCTGTAGTTACTCAGCCTAAAAACCTGTGCCAAGAGCTGAACCCCGGCAAAAGCATGAAGAGGGCCCAAGTTAATGCAACATTAAGATGCTCCTCTCACTCCATGCTAGCATTCAGCTGGTCCACGTGGCAGTCAGGACTGAAGACGCATCCGGGAATGAGCAGTTGTTTTTCCTCCTGTAGCCACAGTGCAGGGAAACGGCTACGCGCACGTTTGGATCTGCTGCTGCAGCAAATGTCTGAGGTACTGAAAAGCTAAATGTGCTGAGCAGGTTTCTGGGGTGGAGGCGGTTAGCTGCAACGTTGGCATGATGACAGATAAGAAGGCAGTGAGATAGTTGTAAATAATACATGTTTGGTTCAGACTTTAGCATTTCTATATGTGCAGCGGAGAGGCATCAAACATGGATCTGCACGCAGAGCTGAGGCAGAACCATGAAGAGCAGGACCGAGGAGGCTCTCGGAGCTCCTGAAGGCTTCCCAGCACAGAGTGTGAATCCAGGAAGTCTCGGAGAGGCAGGAAACCTGGATCTTAGTGAGCAGGTGGGACCCTGTTGCTAGGTGACAGTGAAACCATCCATCATCAAACTCTAAACTGGATTAATGTATCGATCTGTGTATTGTTGTGTTTGCCGGTCATTTTACCAGATAATCTGTGTGACGTCACTGGTGATGCAGCTACAGCCACACATGACGAGTTGCTAGAGTGAAATCCTGTCCCGTGCTCAGGGCTCAAGGGCAGAGGCAGCCCTTCCCTGCTGGAACCGGCTGTGATCCAGAGCCAGGGCGGAGGCCTCAGCACACAAACTAGTTCTACTCCGACGTCCTTATTTACTGTTGATGTATGGAAACGGATGTGATAGAGTTTCCATGGATGTGGCTGCTCAGTAGATCCAGGTTTATAGGTACAAACAGGTCCAGGTTCTATAGGTACACAGGTCCAGGTTCTATAGGTACACAGGTCCAGGTTCTACAGGTACACAGGTCCAGGTTATATACTGTATGTACACAGGTCCAGGTTCTATAGGTACACAGGTCCAGGTTCTATATGTACACAGGTCCAGGTTCTATAGGTTACACAGGTCCAGGTTCTATAGGTCACAGGTCCAGGTTCTATATGTACACCGGTCCAGGTTCTATAGGTACACAGGTCCAGGTTTACAGGTACACAGGTCCAGGTTCTATAGGTACACAGGTCCAGGTTCTACAGGTACACAGGTCAGGTTCTATATGTACACAGGGTCCAGGTTCTATAGGTACACAGGTCCAGGTTCTACAGTACAACAGGTCCAGGTTCTATATGTACACAGGTCCAGGTTCTATAGGTACACAGGTCCAGGTTCTCTATGTACACAGGTCCAGGTTCTACAGGTACACAGGTCCAGGTTCTACAGGTACACAGGTCCAGGTTCTATATGTACAACAGGTCCAGGTTCTATAGGTACAACAGGTCCAGGTTCTACAGGTACACAGGTCCAGGTTCTGTATGTACACAGGTCCAGGTTCTATAGGTACACCGGTCCAGGTTATATATGTTACACCAGGTCCAGGTTCTACAGGTACACAGGTCCAGGTTCTATATGTACACAGGTCCAGGTTATATACTGTATGTACACAGGTCCAGGTTCTATAGGTACACAGGTCCAGGTTCTATATGTACACAGGTCCAGGTTCTATAGGTACACAGGTCCAGGTTATATACTGTATGTACACAGGTCCAGGTTCTACAGGTACACAGGTCCAGGTTCTACAGGTACACAGGTGCTTGAGTGTATATTCCCATTCATATCGATGTTGGTGCTTTGTTTGGCTTTGTGTTCCTGGTCTTCTCCCTAGGGGGCCTGTGGGTTCACCTGGGTACCTTTCGCTGGTGACGTCACACCTGAGGCTGGTTACCAATCAGCACTCTCCAAAAGCCTCCCGATCCCAGCGTCTGATCGTTTTGTTGGGTTTGTGGTCAACGTGGCTCATTGGTATCTTCTCGTCGTTCCGTCCCTTCCTAAAGCAACCACGCTCCCGTCGTCTGAGGAAGGATCTGCACCTTCACCGTGTGGTGCAGCTACCTGAGTTCATTAAAATCTTGTTGTCTGCTCTGAATGGCATCCTAAAGTTCCAGTCACATATAAATGTGTTCTCGGTCTATATATGGAGAACATCTCCATTCTCTTCTCTAAAGGTTATCAACCTTTAGGAGCATCTTAAGGCCAAAGATGCTTTGTAAATAGATTTTATTTTACCAAGGGACAATGCTCAGGAAAACCTTGAGATCGGCAGGATTGTAAGCCTTTTCTTAGAATGACGTCAACCTTGGCCACAAAAGTCTCAGGATTCTTTGACTACAGGTCCTGGAGGACAATGCAGTATTTTATTCAATCAGGTCCAGAGAAAATAAGGTGGTTCAGCTGAAGCTTTGTGATCACATGAACACGATTTATTGTCTCCTCGGCCAAGAATCACATTGATTAAATGAACCTTTTAAAGCATCAGTGACACAAACCGAGAGGCAGTCCCTGATTGGCCCAGAATTCCCAGCTCCTTCCTGGGTACTCTTTAGACCAGCTGGTCCTCCCGACTGCTCCAGGCTGTACCGAGCGTCTAGCTAGCAGATCCCTCCTGTGTGTTTGGATGTTCAGGCTTTGACTTGGATTTGGACGTCTGCACTGTGTTGGGTGTTCGGGGGCTGAACTGGACCGATGGTTCTGAACCTTGAATAAATCATGAAACTGTTGGTTCCACTCTGAGGTCCAGTAATCCACCAGTTTTGACAGCCAGTTTGGGATAACAAGTAAAATCACTGCTGGTTTCTGGCTTTCCATCAGACTCAGTCAGAACCAGTTAGACCCGACTCGGTGCCGACTCAAGACAGAGAGGTTCCACCACAGGTGAGGTGTGAGGCAGCAGGTCATGTGACAGTGAGCCAGCTTCTTTGGGTTCCACGGTGGATCCAGATGGAAGGACTCTTCTGACGGAGCCTCCACGCTTTGGATCAGTCAGCAGAGCAGCTCAGACTATTTTACCTATGAACAACACTGGGCTCATCCAGAATGCTAGTGTGTTAGCATTAGCGGCTGCAGCACACCTGGTGCCTCCTTTACATTTGAATGTTTCTGTGGAAACACAAGAGCATCCTGAAGCTTCTCCATTAAACCGCAGTTCCAGAAGTGATCATTTGACAGCTTCTTCAGCTATTTTAGCCACGACTGTCGGACAAATGGACGTTTTAAATGACACGTTTGCTGCCAGTCTGTTGTTGCTGTCTCAGAGTTGATGGATTTAGAAAGCTGGCATCTCCTCTGCACTGTTACACATTATGGTCCTTGAATACCCTTGAGTCCTCTGGAAATTAGCACCTCAGCCTAATAGTCTCTGTTTCATTTAGAGCCTGTGAGCAGCGCACGGCCACATAATGAAAACACATCAGCGATAACCTCATATACACTTAAAGCCGAGAGGCTCCTGGCAGCTCAGGCTGCCTCACTTATCAGCAAACACGTCACAGTCTCTTTCTCCCGACTGTCCACGGTGTGTGTGTGTGTGTGTGCGTGTGTGTGTGTGTGTGTGTGTGTGTGTGAGATTTGGTGCCCTAAGTTTGTTTATGTTTTTTAAAATGTAATAAAGTGAAGAGCGGAGGCTCTGAGGAGCTCTGCAGGCTGCTATAGGAGCCTGATGAGTGGTCTCGATGCTGCAGCGTCTGTGTCTCTGACTGAGTCCATCTCTGAGGACGCTGCCATGTCTCTGAGGACGCTGCCATGTCTCTGAGGACGCTGCCATGTCTCTGAGGACGCTGCCCATGTCCTGCCACCCTCACCAGGCCGAGGACTGACAGGCGTAAGAACAATTAAATGGGAATGGAGAGATCGGCGACGGTGTGGTGATGTTGCCTAGCTAAACTAAACCTAGCCTGAAACACCTCAGGATTAAAACGCACGTGTGGAAGTAAAAGCTTCACGTTCTCACTGCAACATTCCAGCAGCTCCAGCAGCTCCAGCAGCTCCAGCATCTTCAGCAGCTCCAGCAGCTCCAGCGGCTCCAGCAGCTCCAGCAGCTCCAGCATCTTCAGCATCTTCAGCGGCTTCAGCGGCTCCAGCGGCTCCAGCATCTTCAGCATCTTCAGCATCTTCAGCGGCTTCAGCGGCTCCAGCGGCTCCAGCAGCTCCAGCATCTTCAGCGGCTCCAGCGGCTCCAGCGGCTCCAGCAGCTCCAGCAGCTCCAGCATCTCCAGCAGCTCCAGCAGCTCCAGCATCTTCAGCATCTCCAGCAGCTCCAGCAGCTCCAGCAGCTCCAGCATCTTCAGCGGCTCCAGCGGCTCCAGCGGCTCCAGCAGCTCCAGCATCTCCAGCATCTTCAGCAGCTCCAGCATCTCCAGCATCTTCAGCAGCTTCACGTTCTCACTGCAACATTCCAGCAGCTCCAGCATCTCCAGCAGCTCCAGCAGCTCCAGCAGCTCCAGCAGCTCCAGCAGCTCCAGCAGCTCCAGCATCTTCAGCATCTTCAGCATCTCTTTGTCCTCTCAGAACCTTCAGCAGCTCTTTGTCCTCTCAGAACCTTCAGCAGCTCCAGCGGCTCCAGCATCTCCAGCAGCTCCAGCATCTCCAGCATCTCCAGCAGCTCCAGCATCTCCAGCATCTCCAGCAGCTCCAGCATCTCCAGCATCTTCAGCATCTCCAGCAGCTCCAGCATCTCCAGCATCTTCAGCGGCTCCAGCATCTCCAGCATCTCCAGCAGTTCCAGCGGCTCCAGCAGCTCCAGCAGCTCCAGCATCTCCAGCAGCTCCAGCATCTTCAGCGGCTCCAGCATCTCCAGCAGCTCCAGCATCTCCAGCAGCTCCAGCATCTCCAGCATCTTCAGCGGCTCCAGCATCTCCAGCATCTCCAGCAGTTCCAGCGGCTCCAGCAGCTCCAGCAGCTCCAGCATCTCCAGCATCTCTTTGTCCTCTCAGAACCTTCAGCAGCTCTTTGTCCTCTCAGAACCTTCAGTTCTCCTCTTTCCTCAAGCAGACGGTCCCTGAATCTTTCCCATCGCTTTGAGGTCTCAGTGAGGAGACGCTGCTGCCTGTCTATCTGTCTGTCTGCAGCCTGTCTGTCTGCAGCCTGTTTGTCTGCTGCCTGTCTATCTGTCTGTCTATCTGTCTGTCTGCAGCCTGTCTGTCTGCAGCCTGTTTGTCTGCTGCCTGTCTATCTGTCTGTCTGTCTGTCTGTCTGTCTGTCTGTCTGTCTGTCTGTCTGTCTGTCTGTCTGCTGCCTGTCTATCTGTCTGTCTGTCTGTCTGCAGCCTGTCTGTCTGTCTGTCTGTCTGCAGCCTGTCTGTCTGCTGCCTGTCTGTCTGCAGCCTGTCTGTCTGTCTGTCTGCAGCCTGTCTGCCTGTCTGTCTGCAGCCTGTCTGCCTGTCTGTCTGCAGCCTGTCTGTCTGTCTGTCTGTCTGTCTGCAGCCTGTCTGTCTGTCTGTCTGCAGCCTGTCTCGTTGCAGCCTGTCTGTCTGCAGCCTGCCTGTCTGCCTGCAGCCTGTCTGTCTGCAGCCTGCCTGTCTGCCTGTCTGTCTGCAGCCTGCCGTCTGCCTGTCTGTCTGCAGCCTGTCTGCCTGTCTGTCTGTCTGCAGCCTGTCTGCCTGTCTGTCTGCAGCCTGTCTGCCTGTCTGTCTGCAGCCTGTCTGTCTGCAGCCTGCCTGTCTGTCTGCCTGCAGCCTGTCTGCCTGTCTGTCTGCAGCCTGTCTGTCTGCAGCCTGCCTGTCTGTCTGTCTGCAGCCTGCCTGTCTGTCTGTCTGCAGCCTGCCTGTCTGTCTGTCTGCAGCCTGTCTGCCTGTCTGTCTGCAGCCTGTCTGTCTGCAGCCTGCCTGTCTGTCTGTCTGCAGCCTGTCTGTCTGTCTGTCTGCAGCCTGCCTGTCTGTCTGTCTGCAGCCTGCCTGTCTGTCTGTCTGTCTGCAGCCTGTCTGCCTGTCTGTCTGCAGCCTGTCTGTCTGCAGCCTGCCTGTCTGTCTGTCTGCAGCCTGTCTGTCTGTGTCTGCAGCCTGCCTGTGTCTGTCTGCAGCCTGTCTGTCTGTCTGTCTGCAGCCTGTCTGCCTGTCTGTCTGCAGCCTGTCTGTCTGTCTGCCTGCAGCCTGTCTGCCTGCAGCCTGTCTGCCTGCAGCCTGCCTGTCTGCCTGTCTGCCTGCAGCCTGTCTGCCTGCAGCCTGTCTGCCTGCAGCCTGCCTGTCTGCCTGTCTGCCTGCAGCCTGCCTGTCTGCCTGTCTGCCTGCAGCCTGTCTGCCTGCAGCCTGCCTGTCTGTCCTCTGATGGATCTGCTCGTGGCTTCTGTCCTGTCTAACCACTCAGACTTGCAGCCCTTTTCCAGCTGCTGCTCTCTAATTGCTCTTTGATTAAACGACTGTCAGCAGATCAGAACCTTGAGACAAAAAGGTTTCTTTCCCTGATCTCAACTGGCTCCTCGGCTTCAGAGCTGCAGACGTTTTGTTTTCATCTGCTTCTTCAGAACACGAGCACACCCAGCGATGTACACCCAGCAGTGTCTTCTGAGGGACGCGGCTCGGAAGACACTGAGGACGGAATCAAGCAGACGTGATGTGAGACATTAAAGCGTACCTCAGGATCCTTCTGGTCTGCTCACAGATGAACATTCGCACCTCCAACAACCAAAGCTGAGAGTCATCACGTGAATCTGTCACGTTCCGCTTGTTAGTTTTGTAAATTCCACTCAAGTCCACCTTGTTTTTGTGTGTTGTTCTCGTGTGAACCAGTCAAACAGGACGGATGTTCTGATTCTGGAATACCAGCAGCTACAAGGCGAAACACCGAGAATCCTCCTAAAGGCCAACCGTTGTCTCCACCAGTGTCTCCAGACCCCGTCTGGACAAATGGGAGTTTCTGATGAAGGATGGCTTTAAGGAGGCCATTATTCATCCTCCCTCAGGGAACCAGGCCAGAATCCTCAAACACCTGATCACGCTGGGCTTCAGCCTAACCGTGTTCCTCTCCAGCACATTGTCCTCCACATGATGGATTAAGATCTGTTTTTTTCTGAATTAAACTCTGAGGATTGGGTTTAAGCTGACAGACTGTGTTGTAGCGCGGGTGTGTGTGTGTGTGTGTGTGTGTGGTGTGTGTGTGTGTGTGTGTGTGTGTGTGTGTGTGTGTGTGTAAGGCTGTGTTTCAGCAGAACCTTTAGTGTTCTTGTAGGTGGGAGGTTCTCCACATACACCACCATCAGACTGGCACCAGCATCCAGACTGGGAATACAAGGACTCTGTTGTGGCGCTGAAAGAGCCCAAACACACACATACGAGAGGAGGCGGTCAGATGTCGAGAGGAAGAAGATAATGGGATGGAAGCAGAATGAGAACATTTCCATGGAGGCCACGTGGCTCCGGCTCCCTGTGCTGGACCGGCTTATGCAGACGGACTTTACCTCCGCTGAAAGCGAACAGCTGCTCCACAGCGTTGCGTTGAGGCTAAGTCCAGTTACCACAGACTATTGGCCTTTATTTATTTACAGTACACCAACGCCATCTTTGTTCTACCAAAGAGAAGGACCCAAGAGCTCAGCAGTGACCAGGACTAATGTCCCACACACACACACACACACACACACACACGACAGCACAAGCAGGAGCTGCAGCTCTCAGAGAGCCACGACCCAGATGGATGAGAGCTGGAGATGATGAGGTAGAGCAGGAGCCCTCGCTGGAGATGAGCAGAGCCAGGAAGAGAAGCTTGCTGAGCCAATCCAGGAGAGTGACGCAGGTGGAGATAAGAGCAGCAGGTCCACCTGAAGCACAAACAGCTGTTTAGACACATAAACCACAGGACAAACACACGAGGCTGCTTGTTTCTTCTGGAATCCCTTCCAGGTAGCCATGGAGTCATGTGATCCGTTGCCGTTTAGTTAGCAACGTGCAGGAGGCCGATCTGGGCCCTGTCTGACGTATCTGGCTATGCTAGCTCAGATATGTGGACTGATTTCTTCCGCTAGAGTTGTTCCTGAGGATGACAACAATGAAGCACGTTTCCAGGTAGCCATCGAAAACCATCTTCTGCTCCAGGTCACCTGGTGCACAGCAGCCGCTCCAACAACGTGTGATCAGATGGTTGAGACACGCTGTCGTCGGTGTGGCTACGCCAGTGCTCAGGTGGGAGATGCAGCCCTCCACAAAGACCAAATCTCAACGTCAGCCCGGCCTGGATCTTCTTCACACCATTCCACACACACAGTTTACACATTTGAATGTGTTAAATACACCCCAGCTACCAGCGTTTATGGGGATGATGCCAAAGGTCTGCAGATCCTACACAGGACAATAAATCCAGCTTAAGTCAGCTTTTTGCTGTAGGATCTAATCTGCTTGAACTTTGAGCAAATGCTAAACTAAGACCGGCCCAATGCTAAATGGAATGTGTTATACAGCGTTTTCTGGTAATGGTGGAGCTCTCAAAGCTCTTTACACTGCGAGTCTGGAGTCGCCCATTTGCACCAGCAGACACCACACGCTTGTCACCGTACGATAACGTCAGTTGACCTTGACGGGATCGCTGTACGTCCCTAAACTGAGCGGGTTTGGGTTGAGAATCCCGCTCAAGGACACTTTCACATGGCAACTGTGAGGAAATACGCCACCTTTGTACTGACCCGATGCTTTTCTTCTGAAAGCGTCTGAGAAGACAGTGAGTGCAGCTGTTCACAGGCTGAAGCAACATCTGCAGATTCCTCCGGACAGCCCGTAATGTCAGGGTGGATGATCTCCACCTGGCCATGCTCCTGATCAGATGATGGATGCTCTCCCAGATGAGAGCACGAGTGCTCCCGGACTGTCTGTGGCGTGATGGTGGGGGGTGACACTATAAAGGTTGGGGTAGAGGTGTGGAACCACATCCGCCATGAGCATCACGTCATCTTCACACACACTCCAGACAGGATCTGGAGTGTGTGCAGCCCTGTGAGGAGCAGCCTCTCCAGACCATCACATCCAGCCATCCTGTTGGACCTCCAGCCTCTCACGTCTGTCTCGTGTCCTCAGGGTGAAGACCACCTGCCACAACCATTTCTCTTGTCGTGGTGGAACTCTCATGCCTCTCCTTTCTTCGTGTGCTCCGTCCCATCTGCATGAGAAAATCACCACAGTGTTCCATCTTGATGGAACAAGCTGGTCACCCAGAAGGATGTTTGGATTTAGATTCATGGTGCTTGTTTGAGATGAGTCTCCATTTTATTGTGATGGATTCAGTCATTAATCTCCTTCCATAGATGTTCCTCTCGTGTGTGTGTGTGAGTGGGGTGTGTGGTGTGTGTGTGGTGTGTGGTGTGGTGTGTTGTTGGTGTGTGTGTGTGTGTGTGTGTGTGTGTGTGATTTACCCTTACCAAATGCATGTTGGCATTACTCAGCAGAGGCACCATGAATACTTAATCATGTGTAATTCTTGAATTTACAGCAGCGGTTCTCAGTAAACGCAGCTCAAATGAGGATTTGTTTTTCTTTAACGCCTTCGTTTCTGTTAAATTCGTGATTATCGGGTCAGATGAGGGTTTCAGAACGTGCTGGTTTGGAGTGTGAACGGCTCCTAAAGTCCTTAGCTGAAAGGGTAGCTGTAGCGAACACAACGCTGAGGTGTACCGCCACACACGTGTGTCCCTCTGACCCTGGCCATGGACCCACACCTCCTCAGCTTCCATGCTGGCATTGTTGACTCTTCAGGAGGATTTTGTGAGGCTGTTCCTCACCTCAGGCCCAGATGTTCAGGTTGGTCCCACACCAGCCTTTCCTGCTGCACCGACTCTGTCAATCACAGCGATTCGCTGTGGCTAATATGCAAATAAGAAAAGGGATCCCAATAACCAGCACGTGTGTGTGTATATATCAACAGTGTGTGTGTGTGTGTGTGTGTGTTGTGTGTGTGCGTGGAGGAGGCCTCTATTAATCACTGTGGATTACACTGAGCATGAATGATATTGTGTTGTCTCCCTGCTTGGCAGCAATCAAATGCTGGGAGTTTTCCTGCCACGAGCATTACTACGGCTGAATGACAAGCTCAGTGGCACCATCAATAACACAACAGTTTAGCCTCCGATAAAAATGATGAATGCACTGGCGCCGCTGCACCCCTGATTCAGCCAGCCATTTATTTTAATATTTCAGCCGCGCCGTTAATCACTG
>NW_021821632.1:925600-953484 GCF_901000725.2 Takifugu rubripes | reverse complement strand
ACAAAGGAACGATGGTGAGGGTCTAAATATGGTTCTAAATCCACATCTTATAAAGAAAATAAGCACTTTATTATAATCACTGCAATAATGTGCAATAAGGAGACGATCGGCAGAACTCTTTATGGAAGCAGTTTAGTTAATGACACGATTAAACAGAACGGAAGTGTAATGATGATGGTGATGGTGGTGATGGTGATGGTGATGATGGTGATGATGGTGATGGTGATGATGGTGATGATGGTGATGATAGTGATGATGTCCCTGATGTGTGATAAACACACACACACACACACACACACACAGCCCAGTCTTCAGCAGCAGTGGAGAGCCAGTAGATCCAGGCTGTGATGCTGAGGAGGGGTCTCTCCACAGAACCAGGACTGGGCTTTACCTCCTGGAGGTGGGCAGCATTTCAGGTCCCGAGTCCCAGCTCGGGTCAGTGGTGGCTGGTGGCCTCTTTTACTCCCCAGGACTGAGAGAATGAGCTGCGAGCTCGTTAGCCTGGAGCTGAAAACGAGGGAGTGGAATCAGACAGGAAGCAGCCTCACACCTTCGGCCGGGGTCCGTCCCCACTTCTGCTGAGTCCCCCAGACGGTACCTGGAGCATCACAACCACGCTGCCTTCTTCTGGATTCCAGCTGTGTTGAAGGTTTGCTCCAGTCTGGTCCAGGCGCTGGTCCAGGTGCTGGTCCAGGTGCGCTGGTCCAGGTGCTGGTCCAGGTGCTGGTCCAGGTGCAGGTCCAGGTGAGCTGGTCCAGGTGCTGGTCCAGGTGCGCTGGTCCAGGCGCTGGTCCAGGTGCAGGTCCAGGTGAGCTGGTCCAGGTGCTGGTCCAGGTGCGCTGGTCCAGGCGCTGGTCCAGGTGCGCTGGTCCAGGCGCTGGTCCAGGCGCTGGTCCAGGCGCTGGTCCAGGTGCAGGTCCAGGTGAGCTGGTCCAGGTGCTGGTCCAGGTGAGCTGGTCCAGGTGCTGGTCCAGGTGCTGGTCCAGGCGCTGGTCCAGGCGCTGGTCCAGGCGCTGGTCCAGGCGCTGGTCCAGGCGCTGGTCCAGGTGCGCTGGTCCAGGCGCTGGTCCAGGCGCTGGTCCAGGTGCACTGGTCCAGGCGCTGGTCCAGGTGCACTGGTCCAGGCGCTGGTCCAGGTGCGCTGGTCCAGGCGCTGGTCCAGGTGCGCTGGTCCAGGCGCTGGTCCAGGTGCTGGTCCAGGTGCGCTGGTCCAGGCGCTGGTCCAGGTGCTGGTCCAGGTGCTGGTCCAGGCGCTGGTCCAGGTGCTGGTCCATTAGCTGCACGCTAATGTCAGGCGTTGATGAAGCTGCACAGCACAGGACAACTGCTGGTTCATTGCACCACAGCCTGAAGCTGCAGGAGCCTCAGCTCTCCATCGGTTCACGTCCTTCCCTTCACCTGAGTGCAGGTCTTTAGGCGTGACGGGGGCCTGTGGGCCGAGGCCCCTCTCTCCTTCTGGGTCCTCCATGGTGGGCCTGCGATGAAGCTGGGATGGATGGAACAAAGGCTCTGATACCAGCTCGCTGAAGGTTAGCGTTGCTTTTAAGACTGAAGCAAGGTTTGAATCTCTCAGGTGACTGTTGACCAGCCAGCAGGTCTGAGACATCAATGGGGACATCTGCAACAAGAAGACACGGCTGTCTTTGATGTCTTCCGTTTTGAGCCTGATGTGCTCATGGCTATTGAGATGGATCAGTCCCTTCTGGATCAGACGAGTGATTGTGAACCAGCAGAACCACCAAGTCTCCCTTATAACTAAAGTGAACATCTTCTCCTGCTTTAATGTCACAGCAAATGTCATCATGACCGTTGGAGATCAAAGGCACCAAGTCTCTCATGTAGGATTTTATGATTAGCCCTTTATTAGCAATCCAAAATGAAATGGAACTCCCACATCCTGATCTTCACACTCATGGGAACTCAAGGAGTCTTTTGTTGAAGTTTCCACAAAGACACATAATGACGTGTTCTGTGTGTTCAGGCTCATGATCTGCTTGGCTTTTTCAGTGTGTGTGTGTGTGGGTGTGGGTGTGTGTGTGTGTGTGTGTGCGCGTGTGTGTGTGTGTGTGTGAGCTCACTTTTGTCCTCACACTTCCTCCCTCATCATCCGACTCCTCTCAGATGTGACAAACACAGACCTGGTCGTCCTCCAGGCTCCGTGTTCTCCAGAATCCAGTCTGATCACACCTGCCTCTCCTCCTCCAAACACAAGGGTGGCTCACACACACACACACACACACACACACACACACACACACACACCAGGCTCATTTCCAGGTGCTTCCTAATGGCAATTGCGAAATCATCAGTGCAACAACAAATGGGAGGTTTGGATTCCTCAGTTCCAGATGTTGATGAACTCTGAGAGGCCCCGTTAACTGAAGAGAGACCAGGGGCCCCGGAGAGAGACCAGGGGCCCCGTGGCCAGGGACCAGTGAACAGGGGCCCTGTGACCAGGGACCAGTGAACAGTCATGGTGGGTTCGAGCCTGTGTGTTAGAGTGCCAGGCCCCGCCCCTGCCCTGCCATCGCCACGCCCTCGAATGCATATGCAAATCAGTACAAACACCTTCATTCATTTTAGGACGAGTCAATGGATCAGTGACCAAGAAGCCCCCCATCCTGCCCCGGAGCAGCCTGTTGCCCACCATGAGGGTCAGAATGAGTGGATCCTGGGTTGATCCAGGCCACCTCCCAACTATGCTGCTGAAGTTGTGTTGCTGCATCCCAGCTGATCTCAACCACATGATCTGCAGTCATCACGTGACCTGCAGCGAGGAGATCACGTGACCTGCAGCGAGGTGATCACGTGACCTTCAGTCATCACGTGACCTGCAGCGAGGAGATCACGTGACCTGCAGCGAGGTGATCACGTGACCTTCAGTCATCACGTGACCTGCAGCGAGGAGATCACGTGACCTGCAGCGAGGAGATCACGTGACCTGCAGTGAGGAGATCACGTGACCTTCAGTCATCACGTGACCTGCAGTGAGGAGATCACGTGACCTGCAGCGAGGAGATCACGTGACCTTCAGTCATCACGTGACCTGCAGCGAGGAGATCACGTGACCTGCAGTCATCACGTGACCTGCAGTCATCACGTGACCTGCAGTGAGGAGATCACGTGACCTGCAGCGAGGTGATCACGTGACCTGCAGTCATCACGTGACCTGCAGCGAGGAGATCACGTGACCTTCAGTCATCACGTGACCTGCAGCGAGGAGATCACGTGACCTGCAGTCATCACGTGACCTGCAGCGAGGAGATCACGTGACCTGCAGTGAGGAGATCACGTGACCTGCAGCGAGGAGATCACGTGACCTTCAGTCATCACGTGACCTGCAGCGAGGAGATCACGTGACCTGCAGTCATCACGTGACCTGCAGTGAGGAGATCACGTGACCTGCAGCGAGGTCATCACGTGACCTGCAGTCATCACGTGACCTGCAGCGAGGAGATCACGTGACCTTCAGTCATCACGTGACCTGCAGCGAGGAGATCACGTGACCTGCAGTCATCACGTGACCTGCAGTGAGGAGATCACGTGACCTGCAGTCATCACGTGACCTGCAGCGAGGTGATCACGTGACCTGCAGCGAGGAGATCACGTGACCTGCAGCGAGGAGATCACGTGACCTTCAGTCATCACGTGACCTGCAGTGAGGAGATCACGTGACCTGCAGCGAGGTGATCACGTGACCTGCAGTCATCACGTGACCTGCAGCGAGGTGATCACGTGACCTGCAGTCATCACGTGACCTGCAGCGAGGAGATCACGTGACCTGCAGTCATCACGTGACCTGCAGTGAGGAGATCACGTGACCTGCAGCGAGGTGATCACGTGACCTGCAGTCATCACGTGACCTGCAGCGAGGTGATCACGTGACCTGCAGTCATCACGTGACCTGCAGCGAGGAGATCACGTGACCTGCAGTCATCACGTGACCTGCAGCGAGGAGATCACGTGACCTGCAGTCATCACGTGACCTGCAGCGAGGAGATCACGTGACCTGCAGTCATCACGTGACCTGCAGCGAGGAGATGGACGACCATCCGACAGCTTGTTCTCTGTGTTGTTGCTCACCGTTGGTGCTCCAGGATTCTCATCAACAAAACTCTATTTTATGACGACACAACAACACAATGTTTCATGTCAGCAGAGGTGGGTTGAGGTTCTGGCCGGATCAGGTTGGGACCTGCAGCGCTGCAGGAGCCCAGGGACCCGTGAGGCTCTGTTCAAATCTGAGCATATATCAGTTGCAGTTGCGGCTGGTGTGTTGCTCCTCCAGCTCTGCAGAGCAGAGTAGTGCAGAGCAGAGCAGAGCAGTGCAGAGCAGAGCAGTGCAGAGCAGTGCAGAGCAGAGCAGTGCGGAGCGGAGCAGTGCAGAGCAGTGCAGAGCAGAGCAGTGCAGAGCAGAGCAGTGCGGAGCGGAGCAGTGCAGAGCAGTGCAGAGCAGAGCAGTGCAGAGCAGAGCAGTGCGGAGCAGAGCAGTGCGGAGCAGTGCAGAGCAGAGCAGTGCGGAGCAGAGCAGTGCGGAGCAGAGCAGAGCGATGCAGAGCAGAGCAGTGCAGTGCAGAGCAGAGCAGTGCAGAGCAGTGCGGAGCGGAGCAGTGCGGAGCAGAGCAGTGCGGAGCAGAGCAGTGCGGAGCAGAGCAGTGCAGAGCAGAGCAGAGCAGAGCGATGCAGAGCAGAGCGGAGCAGTGCGGAGCGGAGCAGTGCGGAGCAGAGCGGAGCAGAGCAGAGCGATGCAGAGCAGTGCAGAGCAGTGCAGAGCAGAGCAGTGCAGAGCAGTGCGGAGCGGAGCGGAGCGGAGCGGAGCAGAGCGGAGCAGTGCGGAGCAGAGCAGAGCAGAGCAGAGCAGAGCAGAGCAGATCAGAGCAGAGCAGTGCGGAGCAGTAAATCCTCCCAGAAGCTCCGCACCCCTCAGGGTGATCATCCCGTGTCCTGGGTCCCACCACAATCACCCGCCTCTATCATGCAAAGACAGTCCTGCCTGTGATTTATGTGTTGGTGCCAGGCCGGCGCAGCTTTCCTGCTTTTCTTTATTTCTTTTTGCTTCCTGCCATCTTTCATCCTGCCGTCCACCTCTGTCTGTTCATTTCCTCCTGTTGTTCCACTGTGGCCACCAAAGCAGCCTTTCATATTTTCTCCTTTATTAATGCTGGAAGACGCAGCCAGAGATAAGTCAGGGTGCCGCTCAGTTATCAGTGAAGAACAGAAATACATGATTAAAGACAAGGAAGAGCAGGATCTGCTCACACACACACACACACACACACACACACATACACACACACACACACGCTTCACAACCAAACTGCTCTCCTTTTTACTGGAGGTAAAGGTGTTCATCCTTTAGGTCCAAGAAACCTCTAATTTTTAAGAAAAATGTGTGAGTTTGTGTGTGTGTGTGTGTGTGTCTCTGTTTGTCCTTTCATGTTTGTGGGGTTTTGTGGACGGAACCCTGAGGTGATGATCAAAGCTCCACCCAACACTCCTCTTTCATGTGTGGAGCTGCTGCGCAGGTGATGTTGTGGCGGGGGAGGGGCGGAGTTAATGTCATATTTGCATATCTCAACAGAACATCACAGCGCGGCACAAAGAGCTCCGTCCACACCGTTTTGCATATTGACAGAATTTTCTGCTCTGTGTGTTTGTGACACTGGTGAGAACAGAAGCTTCTCCACCAGCCTGCAGCCACACACCCTGAGCAGAACCTGCTGTGGTGGGGCCTGGAGGAGCTGCTGAAGAGCCCCGACACACAGGCTGACCTCCGCCCCCCCCCTAGGGAGGGGGGACGGAGGGGGGACGGAGGGGGAATGGAGGGGGGACGTAGGGGGAATGGAGGGGGGATGGAGGGGGGACGGAGGGGGGACGTAGGGGGGATGGAGGGGGACGGAGGGGGGATGGAGGGGGACGGAGGGGGGATGGAGGGGAACGGAGGGGGGACGGAGGGGGGACGGAGGGTTTTACGCCGTCCTATCACCTCCAGCTGCTCCCTCCGAGGCGCCTTTCCGTCTTTTTACCGTCCTCGTTTGTGAAAGGTCAGCCGCCGTCTGCGTCCTGTTTGTCTTACACATAAACGCTGTCGTGGACAGAGGAGGAGGAGGAGGAGCGGTGGGCCGCCGGGCTCGTCTCTATGGAGCAGTTATGGGACGCTGTCCTCAGCGCAGCTCTGGACAATGTCCCAGCAGCTCCTAAAGTCACAGCTGATGGACGTTAGCTGCTCCGAGCTCCTCTACGCTCAGTAACTAGCAACGCAGCAGGGTGGAGAAGACCTCTGGGTGGACCTGTGTCCACACTCCTGCTCCCTCTTCAGGAGGCGCCTGTCTCACCTCGAGGACAGAAGACTGTCTGCCTGTCCTCCACACTCCACACAGCCTGAGACTGTGTCTCCATCCACCCATCATCACTGCTGCTGTCCTCCTCCACCATGGCTGATGAGCTACCACACGTCCAGCATGGATCTGAAAGCCCACAGGACTGGAGCGCCCCGTCTGGTCCGGACACATCCTGCCCCGTCTGGTCCGGACACATCCTGCCCAGTCTGGTCCGGACACATCCTGTCCGGTCGGTCTGGTCCGGACACATCCTGTCCCGTCTGGTCCGGACACATCCTGTCCGGTCGGTCTGGTCTGGACACATCCTGTACCCAGCAGGCCTGTTTGTCCACCCTGTCACTGGTATCTTGTTGATGTCCAACCATCTTTCTCCAGATGTTTCCTGGACCAGTCACATCTTCTCCCTCCCTGTAACCTGCTCTCCACAGCTCACACACAGCTGCTGCAACAGCAAAGAGCCCTACTGTGTGTGTGTGTGTGTGTGTGTGCATGTGTGTGTGCGTGTGTGTTGTTCTTTAGACAAAGCGACACACGTGTTGCTTCAGTCATGCAGGATCTGAGGCAGGTGTGAAGGCCGAGGTTCATGGACACACACACACACACACGTGTCCCCATTGAGGCCACACCAGTGCGTGTTTCCTGTCTCGTGGTCATCAGAGATCATCACCTCTGGCTTCCTGTTGGGGTCCCTCAGGTGTTCCGACTGTTGAGGCTCCTCAGCCATCCAGAGGTGTCCCAGCTGAAGGTTCTCCCACCACATCAGGAGTATCATCCCCACAGGTGTAAAGCCACAGCAATAACGTATCACGGTATCGAAGACCCAGAACCCTCGTGGGGCTACAGCAAGAAGGATGGAAATCTAGTTGTGTTATTGCCATGGAAACCAGCCGAGGGCAAGCATAAAGCAACACGAGAGTGTGTGTGTGTGGGGGGGGGGGGCCACACAATGTGTGTGTGCCCTGGACCAGTTCCAGTACAGTAATACCTTTACTCTGGGGTGACTCTCAGCAGCGCACACGCACGGCGCGTGCACAGGAAGCGTCCATTACAGTGATTCCGCGGCAACAGCTCCCTCTGCTGGTGACAAGCGTCACCGCAGCAGCACCACGACCCTAACCCGAACCCTTTCTTAAGGAACTGACCCAAACGAGTCTGAGGGGTTCTAATAAGACCCTCCAGCGGTAGAAGACACACTTTAGGCTGCTTCTGGAGAAAACCTCTGCGAAATACAATGTTTTTATTTAGTTGGACCCATCCCATGAGCGCTGTGCTGTTCTCGAACACGTCCTGGGCACATATAAGCTTTAAATATCGACATCAGGCCGTAAACAGTGAGCAGAGCGGCGTGGACGTGTTGGAACTGCTCCTCTAATCTTCCACAGCTGTTGAGCAGCACCGTACATATGCTGGGAGCAGCAGAAGCTCTCGCTTCACCCTCGGCTTTGTCTTGGAGGATTTCAGCAGATGCTCTGATATCCGGACAGACTCGCGTTAAAGACTCCAAGTGCGCGTGCAGTCGTCTGCGGAGGGGAGGGAATGGCAGAGGGGATTAGAGCTGAGCTCCGACACTGACAAACCTAAAAGAGCAGAAGACAGCGAAGCTAGAGCTGCTGCCAACGTGAGAGCCGCGCGCGCGCGCCCTGCTCGTGCACGCGCCCGTGCTACGTGTCTCACCTGACCACGCAGGAGCTGCAGCTGTCTGTTGGGCTCCTCACACCTCAAACGTTTATGCTGTTGATGCGACTCATGTCATCATCCTCACGGCGTCATCAGCAGCCGCAGCATCATGTGACGTGAGAGTCATGTGACCAGAATGGCCCTGAAGGCTGAAAGCAGGGAGGTGTGCCGGGGCGGCAGGTGGAGATGTTCTCACCTCGGAGGATGCTGCTAGCACAGCGAGCGTTTGGGAGCATTAGTTCTAGCCCATGTGGGAGCCCAGAAGAAGAAGCCCGGCTCCTCCCACTCTGCGTTCTCACAAGTTTTCTAGCTTCCAGTTGCTCGTAGAAGCTACTCCACATCGCGGTCGTCCCTTTGGTGCGCAACAGCATTGTTTTTTGCACTGTTGCAATCACGTGCTTCTTTAACCATGTGTGGCGCGCTACCGCCACCTACTGACCCGCCATGGTACTACAGCGCAGTGGTCACTGTTGCGTTAGCGAAGGGTTAGCATTCCAGAGAAAACTCTGGGTTGTTGTACGACCATGAAGCGGATGTGTAACGAGAGCTTAAATAGTGTTGCCACCACTGTTACATGACCTTGGCTGTTAAAGCGCCACCGTGTGAGCCCAACTTTAATCATTGCAGGTTTGCATCATGTTCCGTATTATTTGTTAGCGTTGATTATTAGTATTCTAAATATTCAGTATCACACATTTAGCTGAACATTAAAATGAGCACAATTGTACATTCAAGTTGACTTGGAGCCTCCAGTGTTGTTGCCTGGTTACCGTTTGATCCAGCCCACACATGCAGGAGGCATGGTGATGTTCCACGAGCTATAGAACCTAGAGTTATGGAATAAAAGATCGATTTTCAATGGAACATTGAGATGTAGACACTTTTAATCAGCAGGATATCGCAACAAAATCAATCAGCAGGTCCCAAGGAAGGAAGTTACATCAAAAGAATAAAGTAGTTTAAAGAAAATGGAAGGGAGGGTGTCCTGGACGCTGGGCCCAACCGGGGGGGACGGAGGGTGTCCTGGACGCTGGGCCCAACCAGAGGGGAGGGAGGGTGTCCTGGACGCTGGGCCCAACCGGGGGGACGGAGGGTGTCCTGGACGCTGGGCCCAACCAGAGGGGAGGGATGGTGTCCTGGACGCTGGGCCCAACCGGGGGGGACGGAGGGTGTCCTGGACGCTGGGCCCAACCAGAGGGGACGGAGGGTGTCCTGGACGCTGGGCCCAACCAGAGGGGAGGGAGGGTGTCCTGGACGCTGGGCCCAACCGGGGGGGGAGGGAGGGTGTCCTGGACGCTGGGCCCAACCGGAGGGGACGGAGGGTGTCCTGGACGCTGGGCCCAACCGGGGGGGACGGAGGGTGTCCTGGACGCTGGGCCCAACCAGAGGGGAGGGATGGTGTCCTGGACGCTGGGCCCAACCGGGGGGACGGGAGGGTGTCCTGGACGCTGGGCCCAACCGGGGGGGACGGAGGGTGTCCTGGACGCTGGGCCCAACCAGAGGGGAGGGAGGGTGTCCTAGACGCTGGGCCCAACCGGGGGGACGGAGGGTGTCCTGGACGCTGGGCCCAACCAGAGGGGAGGGAGGGTGTCCTGGACGCTGGGCCCAACCGGGGGGACGGAGGGTGTCCTGGACGCTGGGCCCAACCGGGGGGGACGGAGGGTGTCCTGGACGCTGGGCCCAACCGGGGGGGACGGAGGGTGTCCTGGACGCTGGGCCCAACCAGAGGGGAGGGAGGGTGTCCTAGACGCTGGGCCCAACCGGGGGGGACGGAGGGTGTCCTGGACGCTGGGCCCAACCAGAGGGGAGGGAGGGTGTCCTGGACGCTCGGCCCAACCGGTGGGGAGGGAGGGTGTCCTGGACGCTGGGCCCAACCGGGGGGGACGGAGGGTGTCCTGGACGCTGGGCCCAACCAGGGGGGGAGGGAGGGTGTCCTGGACACTGGGCCCAACCAGAGGGGAGGGAGGGTGTCCTGGACGCTAGGCCCAACCGGGAGGGACGGAGGGTGTCCTGGACGCTGGGCCCAACCAGGGGGGGACGGAGGGTGTCCTGGACGCTGGGTTAGGGTTAGGGTTAGGGTTAGGGTTAGGGTTAGAGGGTTAGGGTTAGGGTTAGTGGTTAGGCTTAGGGTTAGAGGTTAGAGGTTAGTGGTTAGGGTTAGGGTTAGTGGTTAGGGTTAGGGTTAGTGGTTAGAGGTTAGGGTTAGGGTTAGGGTTGGGTTAGGGTTAGGGTTAGTGGTTAGGGTTAGTGGTTAGGGTTAGGGTTAGTGGT
This sequence comes from Takifugu rubripes, assembly GCF_901000725.2. NCBI lineage: Eukaryota > Metazoa > Chordata > Actinopteri > Tetraodontiformes > Tetraodontidae > Takifugu > Takifugu rubripes. The sequence goes on along the minus strand of NW_021821632.1, from coordinate 943,195 downwards.
TAGGGTTAGTGTTTAGGGTTAGGGTTAGTGGTTAGAGGTTAGGGTTAGGGTTAGTGGTTAGGGTTAGGGTTAGGGTTAGTGGTTAGTGGTTAGTGTTTAGGGTTAGGGTTAGGGTTAGTGGTTAGGGTTAGGGTTAGGGTTAGTGGTTAGGGTTAGTGTTTAGGGTTAGGGTTAGTGGTTAGAGGTTAGAGGTTAGGGTTAGGGTTAGGGTTAGAGGGTTAGGGTTAGTGGTTAGGGTTAGAGGGTTAGGGTTAGGCTTAGTGGTTAGGGTTAGGGTTAGTGGTTAGGGTTAGTGGTTAGGGTTAGAAGTTAGGGTTAGTGGTTAGGGTTAGTGGTTAGGGTTAGGGGTTAGGGTTAGGGTTAGAGGGTTAGGGTTAGAGGTTAGGGTTAGGGTTAGTGGTTAGGGTTAGGGTTAGTGGTTAGGGTTAGAGGGTTAGGGTTAGGGTTAGAGGTTAGGGTTAGGGTTAGGATTAGGGTTAGTGGTTAGTGGTTAGGGAGGGGCGGGTCAACCAGTCGACAGAGACAGGCGGTAAAGACGGGCTGGACTCCAGCACCGCTGAAGACAGCCCAGTTAATCCTGGCGATGCCCTCACGTCTGGTTTCTAGGTCTAGAATGGCCACCCAATGCTGATAGCCAGCAGGCATGCTGGGAACTGGAGTTCTTTTGGTCTCTCTTGTATGGAAACATGCATTTCTGTTAGCTTTAGCCCAGACTATTGCTCCTTTACTCGTAAACATTTTTCGAGCAATCATCCATCCACAAACCTTCCAGTGATGTCAGAAGTGTCCTACTAGCCTAGCCTACTAGCCTCCCTTCCTTACCGTGGGTTCCAGGAGGTCCTCATTTACTGGAACGATGGGTCCATCAGCATCTGGGCTGGTGAGAGGCAGTTCTGCAGAGGTGTGCTCTGGTAGAGCAGTCTCTGTCCTCTGTCCTTTCCCAGTTGGATGAGCATTTCCGGTCTCCTCCTCTCCTGGTCGCCGCGTCTCCGCCTCTGGACAAAGCTGTTGTCCCCTTCTTTGGGATCTTCTCCCTCTGGCTCTGCTGTCCTGCACCTCGGCTCCTCGCCTCCTGCCCTTCATGGTGGATTCAAAGAAATCGATGGGATCCATTCTGTGGACCCAACGATTCACTTCATGACCTCCGATTTGTCCAAGCTGCAGGTCTACATTTGTGTTTTTCATGTAAACCTCCAAGTCGTCCGTGAAACTTTTCCACCATCCAGGTCCCAGTTGTCCAAGGTCTCTGCGTCGACTGGACTGTTTGGATTTGTCTTGAAGACGTTTCACCGTCTCTCCAGAGGAACTCAAGACGCCTCCTCAGCAGAGCTCACCGGATGGAGCTTCTCACAGTCTTCCTGGAGTCTGAGGGTTGTTGCAGACTTGTCCACCACCAGTAGTGCTGCCTCTATTTGCTGTCCTCCACCTGGGATGGTGTCTCCAGTGTAACCTGCCAGGATGTTGCTCCTCTCCTTTACTTCTGTTGGCACAGCCCTCCTCAGAACTCACCTACAACTCTGTGAACTCTCTTTTCAGAAGCTGCGCTACAACATTTTGGGTCGTGATCAGGTGTTCCACAGTGGTTGCTGGATGCTCCTAATGCTGGAGGAGACGTGGGCCTGTGGTGGCCTCCCTGGTCACCACCTACCCCCTCACAGTGTGTGAAGCTCTGCTACGTCCTGATCATAATGTCCTCCTTGTCTTTGGTCATGGCTGGAAAACGTTCTGACGGGGCACAAAAAACTCCTCCCATTTGGCTACTGCTAGCGCCAACGTTAGGGGACCCTCATCCAGCTCAAAGCTAGTATACGTGTCCAGAGACGGGGACACTGTCCAGAGACGGGGACACTTTCAGCTTGCACTGATCAACGGTCCTCTAGCTCGGGAACGAGATCTTCTCCATCTTCCCTGTGATCAAACTTCTCCTTGACTTGGCATCATTGGTTGTAGCTAATCAGGTTAGCATTTTAGCAGTTTTCTGAAGCTTTTCTGAGCCAACCAGAGACACTTTGTCTTCTCATGGCAGCTGATTGTGTCTCCCACATTGTGTCCGTTGGAATCTCGTGTTAATTAATCGCTCTGCTCCTCCGGTCACGTGTCTTTAGACCTGCTGTGCGTATTGGGGGTGAATCGCTGCTCAAACACATCAGCGATCACAGCGGCGGCTAACTGAAGGTTAGAGATTCCTCCACAACATTTGTGTTCTGTGGTGCCCCCCCCCCCCCCCCGCTGCCCTGCCCTAAAGCTAATAAAGCAATAAACGTAATTATTTATCCTTAATGCAATTGCATCTATTCAAATCAAATCCTGGGCCATGGTCCTAATTGGATCTGGTGGATCATGTTACACCCTCCGGCTGCCTGGTTGTCATGGTGACGTGCAGAGCCAGTTGGACCAGGAAAGAAGGAGAATTGCATTTCTCTTTGCTTTCAAGACAACGTGTCCAAAACGAGCAGCTGAATGTGCCTGTGAGATGGACACAGCTGGGCGTGAGGACCACGTGCTAAGGCTAACGGACTGATCACAGCCCCCAACCGAGAGTCTGACGGTCTGAAGGCTTGGACAGACGACGAGATGTTTCAGGACGCTTCACAAACGACACCCGTCGTGCTCATGAAGTTCTCATTGAGGAAAACCAACACAAGTAACCACGAGTACCGGGGGTTCGGAGACCTCTCCAGGAGGGGGGCCGGGGCCACGGTCCCAAACATGGACCAGACACAAACAACCAGTTCAGAGTTTCGATCGCCTCTTTGTGAAGACCAGCCCACATCCAGAGGAACCTGGGGGAGGACAGAAGCACCAGAGAACCTGAGCCTGAAGGAGGATCTGGAGGGTCCAAGGAGATCTGCTGATCCAGGCTGGCATGGTCGGAGTGGGGAGATGAGGGAGGGATGGGCTGGAGACATCATCCCTCCATCTGTCCATCCATCTGTCCATCCATCATCCATCATCCGTCCATCTGTCCATCCATCTGTCCATATGTCCATCCATCTGTCCATCATCCCTCCATCTGTCCATCCATCTGGCCATCCATCTGTCCATCCATCCATCTGTCCATCATCCCTCCATCTGTCCATCCATCTGGCCATCCATCTGTCCATCCATCCATCTGTCCATCATCCCTCCATCTGTCCATCATCCCTCCATCTGTCCATCCATCTGGCCATCCATCTGTCCATCATCCCTCCATCTGTCCATCCATCTGGCCATCCATCTGTCCATCATCCCTCCATCTGTCCATCCATCTGGCCATCCATCTGGCCATCCATCTGTCCATATGTCCATCCATCTGTCCATCCATCATCCATCATCCGTCCATCTGTCCATCCATCTGTCCATATGTCCATCCATCTGTCCATCCATCTGTCCATCATCCCTCCATCTGTCCATCCATCTGGCCATCCATCTGTCCATCCATCCATCTGTCCATCCATCCATCTGTCCATCATCCCTCCATCTGTCCATCCATCTGGCCATCCATCTGGCCATCCATCCATCTGGCCATCCATCCATCTGTCCATCATCCCTCCATCTGTCCATCCATCTGGCCATCCATCTGGCCATCCATCTGGCCATCCATCTGTCCATATGTCCATCCATCTGTCCATCCATCATCCATCATCCGTCCATCTGTCCATCCATCTGTCCATATGTCCATCCATCTGTCCATCCATCTGTCCATCATCCCTCCATCTGTCCATCCATCTGGCCATCCATCTGTCCATCCATCCATCTGTCCATCCATCCATCTGTCCATCATCCCTCCATCTGTCCATCCATCTGGCCATCCATCTGTCCATCATCCCTCCATCTGTCCATCCATCTGGCCATCCATCTGGCCATCCATCTGTCCATCCATCTGTCTATATGTCCATCCATCTGTCCATCCATCTGTCCATCCATCTGTCCATCATCCCTCCATCTGTCCATCCATCTGGCCATCCATCTGTCCATCATCCCTCCATCTGTCCATCCATCTGGCCATCCATCTGTCCATCCATCTGTCCATATGTCCATCCATCTGGCCATCCATCTGTCCATCCATCCATCTGTCCATCATCCCTCCATCTGTCCATCCATCCGTCTATCATCCATCCATTTGTCCATCCATTTGTCCATCCATTCGTCCATCATCCATCCATCCATCCATCCGTCCATCCATCCATCTGTCCATCATCCATCCATCCATCCATCCATCCATCATCCATCCATCCATCCATCCATCCATCCGTCCATCCATCCATCATCCATCCATCCATCCATCCATCCATCCATCCATCCATCCGTCCATCCACCTATCATCCATCCATCCATCCATCCACCCGTCCGTCCATCCGTCCGTCCGTCCGTCCGTCCGTCCGTCCGTCCATCCATCCATCATCCATCCATCCATCCATCCATCCACCCACCATCCATCCATCATCCATCCATCCATCCACCGTCCATCCATCCATCCACCCGTCCGTCCGTCCGTCCGTCCGTCCGTCCATCCATCCATCCATCCATCCATCCATCCATCCATCCACCATCCATCCATCCACCATCCATCCACCCATCCATCCATCCATCCATCCACCATCCATCCATCCATCTACCATCCATCCATCCATCCATCCATCCATCCATCCATCCATCTGTCCATCATCCATCCATCCATCCATCTGTCCATCATCCATCCATCCATCCATCCATCCATCCATCTGTCCATCATCCATCCATCCATCCATCCATCCATCTGTCCACCATCCATCATCCATCCATCCATCCATCCATCCATCCATCCATCCATCCATCCGTCCATCATCCATCCATCCATCCATCCATCCATCCACCCATCCATCCATCCATCCATCCATCCACCCATCCACCCATCCATCCATCCATCCATCCATCCATCTGTCCATCATCCATCCATCCATCCACCCATCCATCCATCCATCCACCCATCCATCCATCCGTCCATCCATCCACCATCCATCCATCCATCCATCCATCCATCCATCCATCCATCCATCCATCCATCTGTCCATCATCCATCCATCCATCCATCCATCCATCCATCTGTCCATCATCCATCCATCCATCATCCATCCATCCATCCATCCATCCATCCATCCACCATCCATCATCCATCCATCCATCCATCCATCCATCCATCTGTCCATCATCCATCCACCCATCCATCCATCCATCCATCCATCCATCCATCCATCCACCCATCCACCCATCCATCCATCCATCCATCCATCCGTCCATCCGTCCATCCGTCCATCTGTCCATCATCCATCCATCCATCCACCCATCCATCCATCCATCCATCCATCCATCCATCCATCCATCCACCCATCCATCCATCCACCCATCCATCCATCTGTCCATCCATCCACCATCCATCTGTCCATCATCCATCCATCCATCCATCTGTCCATCCATCCATCCATCCATCCATCCATCCATCCATCCATCCATCCATCCATCCATCCATCCATCCATCCACCCATCCATCCATCCATCCATCCATCCATCCATCCACCCACCCATCCATCCATCCATCCACCATCCATCCATCCATCCATCCATCCATCCATCCATCCACCCATCCATCCACCCATCCATCCATCCATCCACCTGTCAGGGTGCACCTGTTCTCTGATGGTGTCCACACCTGTGCTTCATCGCTCCTGTGAGCAGAGTGAGTTCCTCTGAGTCTGTCTCGTCACCAGGTTGGTGTATCTTCTGATCTTGTTCGGTGTGTTTGAGGACGTTCTAACCAGATCATCTGCTGTCAGTGAACAACAGGAAATGTTCCTGTTTGTTCATGTAGGTGAAGGCCAGGACCTGTCCCCAGGCAGAAGGCCAGGTTGGGAGGACCCACCCGTACCAGGGCTCTAATCCAGGGGTGGGCATCGAGGCTGTAACCCTAACCCAAGCCAGACCTTCTGTCCTACAGGTAAACACCTTCACCTGGGGTTCCATTTACCTTGGTGAAAGCATTTCCTGCCTGGTAGGATGCAAATCCCGGCTTGGATCTGGCCCTGGAGGACTGGATTCGCCCACCCCTGATCTAATCCCACACTCACCTGATTGATTTTCAAGGTAGAACGAAACAATTTTTCACCCGTAATTGTCGCCTCCTCGTCAGCAGGCAAAGCATGTCTCTCTTTTCTAAATCTCTTCCTGTTCTCCCTTCTTGCCTCTCTGTTCCCGAGAAACTGCATCTGTAGCCTGGTAAATTATTTACGTAGGATATCACCTATTTAATTCTGCTCAGAAAAGCACAGGAAATATAATAACATTAGCATAATTGTTCATTAATTATACATCCAGAAGCAGGATTAGCAGCCCAGAGTGGGGCCCCAGACCGAGGGACATGTGATGGAGGCGAGTACCTGGGTAGCATGGCGGCGCGCTGATTAGCCCGGAGCTGCAGCAGCTTTATTCACCACTACAGGTCACACAAATGTTGTTTGCACATGAATCTCACATAATGAGAGGAAAAAGATGAAGGAGAACGAGGAGCTTGTGTTGGGAGCGGAGGCAGCGCTGGAGTGGTTGACTGATGTTCTTTGGTGTATGGAAATGTGCGGGTCGCGCGTCTTTGTTCATGTATGTTAACTCTGCGTGACCTGCCGCTGCTCAGATAATCACGCGTGGCACAGGGATCCTGGATGCTTAAAGCTGCAGCATCACAACCGTGCCTCATTAGGTCCACCCACAGCCGGGGGGGGGGGGGGGATTCAGGCCATTATAGATCTGAAAAAGAGTGGAATGTGGACCAAGAGAAGAGCTGCAGAGTCTGTATTCATGAGTTTAGTGGTGAATAAAACATGCTGCATCTATGAATTTAACATTCTCCCCTCCCACACGATGAAAGATCTGTGACAACAAACCCCCATTTGGATGTCAGCACCATTACAAAAAGGTCACGTAAACCGTCTGAGCAGAGCTGGTTTTGGGTTTACGGGTGGTCCAGGGAACAGACCTGCAGCATTGCCGTTGCTATGGCAACAATACACAATAAATAACGTCAGTTTGCCATCGAGTGGGGAATCGCGGACTCAGGCGTGGCCGAGGGACACGGGAGCAGAGCTACGGTGTAGCCTTCTACGGTGTAGCCGGCTACGGTGTAGCCTTCTACGGTGTAGCCTTCTACGGTGTAGCCGGCTACGGTGTAGCTTTCTACGGTGTAGCCAGCTACGGTGTAGCCTTCTACAGTGTAGCCGGCTACGGTGTAGCTTTCTACGGTGTAGCCTTCTACGGTGTAGCCAGCTACGGTGTAGCCTTCTACGGTGTAGCCAGCTACGGTGTAGCCAGCTACGCTACATGGAGGGGATCGTTGAAATGTCTCAATGTCGGAGCCAGACCTGAAGACAGGACCGCTGGAGGACGGAGCGGGGACGCAGCCAAGCCCATCTGGATCACATCTGTCGGTGTTTCCCTCAGCCTGTGGCGACGTTACACCGCTGTCGTGCATCATCTCTGCGATCACAGGAACAACTGCGGCTGTAGCCACCGAGCTGAGGAGGCCTCTGAGATGGGCCTCAAGGGTTCCGTGAGGGTGTCATCCAGCAGTATGACAGATGAACCAATATGTCTTCTTTTACCATTGCTCTTCAATTATTCAGGAGCAAAGCAGTAAATCCAGTGCCTGAGCTCTCCGGGGGGGGGGGTCTTGTAAAGCTCTTAACACCCACAGCAGCCGTCATCGTCCTCACTCACACCTTTTCCTCTCCTCTTATTCTGATACAGAGCGAAGCTAAATCAGCTAGGAACGAACAGGCTAGCAAAGTGTGCAGTGAAGAAAGACTTTAATGTTTAACCCCCTGAAGAGGCCGTAAACGCAGTGCTAACACAGCTAAGAAGCTAGCTACAGTATAATCAGCACACCGACATGGCGATATCACACAGGTGTTGTTGGGAGCCCTGAGCAACGCTGGCAGCAACGTTCCAGCCGGCTCCCTGGGAAAGGAAGCGCTGCCATGGCTGCGAGCCCTGAGCTGAGCTTCACTCTTGACCTTGGAAAAGGAACAAATCAACATTCAGGCTCCAGCGAGTCCCACAGTCTTTATCAGAGACAATCTGTTCTGTTGTCATGGAGACACACACGAACGCAGGGCTCATTCAACAGGATTACACAAATAAAGTTTGGCTCTTCACCCGAACATGTGAAGCAGCTCCAGGAGACACAATCACTTCAGAGGACACTCATCTGAGGACAGTCATCTGAGGAGGACACTCATCTGAGGAGGACACTCATCTGAGGACAGTCATCTGAGGAGGACACTCATCTCAGGAGGACACTCATCTCAGGAGGACACTCATCTCAGAGGACACTCATCTGAGGAGGACACTCATCTGAGGAGGACACTCATCTGAGGAGGACACTCATCTGAGGACACTCATCTCAGGAGGACACTCATCTCAGGAGGACACTCATCTGAGGAGGACACTCATCTCAGGAGGACACTCATCTCAGGAGGACACTCATCTGAGGAGGACACTCATCTGAGGAGGACACTCATCTCAGGAGGACACTCATCTCAGGAGGACACTCATCTGAGGGCAGTCATCTGAGGAGGACAGTCATCTGAGTAGGACAGTCATCTCAGGAGGACACTCATCTGAGGACACTCATCTGAGGACACTCCTCTCAGGAGGACACTCATCTGAGGAGGACACTCATCTGAGGACACTCATCTCAGGAGGACACTCATCTGAGGACACTCATCTGAGGACACTCATCTCAGGAGGACACTCATCTCAGGAGGACACTCATCTGAGGACAGTCATCTGAGGAGGACAGTCATCTGAGGAGGACACTCATCTGAGGAGGACACTCAGCTCAGGAGGACACTCACCTCAGGAGGACACTCATCTGAGGACACTCATCTGAGGACACTCATCTCAGGAGGACACTCATCTGAGGACACTCATCTCAGGAGGACACTCATCTCAGGAGGACACTCATCTCAGGAGGACACTCATCTGAGGACACTCATCTGAGGAGGACACTCATCTGAGGAGGACACTCATCTGAGGACACTCATCTCAGGAGGACACTCATCTGAGGAGGACACTCATCTCAGGAGGACACTCATCTCAGAGGACACTCATCTCAGGAGGACACTCATCTGAGGACACTCATCTGAGGACACTCATCTCAGGAGGACACCACAGAGAAGTGTCCCCAGAAGGATCCACCTTAGGCAGATGTTTTTCTCACTGGGATCATCTTCGTCTTCTCCAGGAGGGACACAGGAGCTGAGGAACCTGCAGGAACCTGATCGGCTCTTTTTCTCATCACTCATGACAACTGACTGTCTCACGTTTTGTGACCATCTGGAGTTGAAGTGTGGACATCAAGTCCTTTTTGTGACCATCTGGAGTTGAAGGGTGGACATCAAGTCCTTTTTGTGACCATCTGGAGTTGAAGGGTGGACATTAAGTCCTTTTTGTGACCATCTGGAGTTGAAGGGTGGACATCAAGTCCTTTTTTTGACCATCTGGAGTTGAAGGGTGGACATCAGGTCCTTTTTGTGACCATCTGGAGTTGAAGGGTGGACATCAAGTCCTTTTTGTGACCATCTGGAGTGGAAGGGTGGACATCAAGTCCTTTTTGTGACCATCTGGAGTTGAAGGGTGGACATCAAGTCCTTTTTTTGACCATCTGGAGTTGAAGGGTGGACATCAGGTCCTTTTTGTGACCATCTGGAGTTGAAGGGTGGACATCAGGTCCTTTTTGTGACCATCTGGAGTTGAAGGGTGGACATCAAGTCCTTTTTGTGACCATCTGGAGTTGAAGTGTGGACATCAAGTCCTTTTTGTGACCATCTGGAGTTGAAGGGTGGACATCAAGTCCGACTCCAGCAGGTTCCTCACAGGTTGGTCCGAAGCAGCAGGTGGAACCTCCTGCGTCTTGCCTTCTTCATAAATGAAGCCTGACAGGGACACAGAGGAGTGGACACCCTGCTTTAATTAGAATGTCCAGACGGGATAATAGTTTCCTGTGACGACGCTTGACCTGCCATTTTCCTCCTGAAGGAGACACCTCTAATGATGTGGTCCAAATGGCAGCTCGTTAACTCCACCCATCACCATTAGGCTGGAAAAGCTGCTGCACTCTGCGTGTGTGTGTGTGTGTGTGTGTGTGTGTGTGTGTGTGTGTGTGTGTGTGTGTGTGTGCGTGTGTGTGGGACACCTGTTATCATTATATATTATCATTTTAGTAAAAGCATTTCCAGTCGCCGTAGTTTTACTCACTGTCGCCCTCTACGGGTCGAATCTTTTGCTGTTGGCTAATGTGGGCGTGTCCGTTCCCGTAGCCCCGCCCAGGGGTGTGGTCACTCATAAGTTACAGATAGTAAAGATGTGACGAGAGACTAATTAACAGGGAAGAAATAAAGACTTGTTGACATGAGTTATATGAGAATGAGCCGTGTCCACCGCAACAAGCGTCAGGTGACCTGACCCCCCCATTTTAGTGCCAGACTCCCTATTGAACAGCTGTCTGCCCATGTTGATCCAGCACCAGCAGAGCCTCCACAGCCCACGAGCTGAGGGCATCAGTTAACTCGGGGAGACCAGTCTGGACTCCACAGGCACCTCTGGGCGGCTCGCTAACGTCAGTGCGGAGAAAAGTGACCCGTGGGCGGGTGCAGCGTCTCTGGGAGGGTGCTAATGAACTCATTAGTCACTGGCAAGTCCAGGAATGACTGAAGTCTTCCTAAGAACGATCAATACTTGGTATTAAAAGCAAAGATGAAGCAAGAATACACTCCTGTTCTTCAACAGAACCGCTCGCTGGACCTTCTGGGTGGAATCTAGTGGTGAGCCGCAGCTTTTCACAGGAAGAGGCGGTGCAATAATCGAATAAAGTATTGACTGATGACATGTTTTAAAGGGTTCGTTAAAGAAACGTGTAGGCTTTAATGACTGAGCCGTTGTGTTGCATCATTTCACCGCTAAAGGTCCGTCATTATTCTGCTGCTTTTACATACTTTTGCTTCTGGCTTCGCTTCTGAAAGCGACTAAACTTTCTGTCGCTGTGGCGTAATTCAGAGGCTAAAGAAGAAAACGAGGTTCATGATGCAAGATGGCAGCTGGTTTGGATGTTTGTATTAGTTTGGAGTGTGTGTGTGTGTGCGGGGGGGGGGGTGGGGGGGGTGGCAGCCAGGTGTGTGTGTGTGGGGGGGGGGGGTGGCAGCCAGGTGTGTGTGTGGCAGCCAGGTGTGTGTGTGGCCATCATGGCGGCCAACGGCGGCATAGCCAGGCTGAGCAGGAAACACGGGGGGAAAGTGGGATCTGACTCCGCCCTCAGGATGGAGGAGGAGGTGGTTCTGGTAGTGGGGCAACAAATAGGGCACCGCTCGACAGGTGTGATGACAGGTGAGCTAGTGAGACAGGTGTGATGACAGGTGAGCTAGTGAGACAGGTGTGATGACAGGTGAGCTGGTGAGACAGGTGAGCTGGTGAGACAGGTGAGCTAGTGAGACAGGTGTGATGACAGGTGAGCTAGTGAGACAGGTGTGATGACAGGTGAGCTGGTGAGACAGGTGAGCTGGTGAGACAGGTGAGCTAGTGAGACAGGTGTGATGACAGGTGAGCTGGTGAGACAGGTGAACTGGTGAGACAGGTGAGCTAGTGAGACAGGTGTGATGATAGGTGAGCTGGTGAGACAGGTGAGCTGGTGAGACAGGTGAGCTAGTGAGACAGGTGTGATGACAGGTGAGCTGGTGAGACAGGTGAGCTGGTGAGACAGGTGAGCTGGTGAGACAGGTGAGCTAGTGAGACAGGTGAGCTAGTGAGACAGGTGTGATGACAGGTGAGCTGGTGAGACAGGTGAGCTGGTGAGACAGGTGTGATGACAGGTGAGCTGGTGAGACAGGTGAGCTGGTGAGACAGGTGTGATGACAGGTGAGCTGGTGAGACAGGTGAGCTGGTGAGACAGGTGTGATGACAGGTGAGCTGGTGAGACAGGTGTGATGACAGGTGAGCTGGTGAGACAGGTGTGATGACAGGTGAGCTAGTGAGACAGGTGAGCTGGTGAGACAGGTGAGCTGGTGAGACAGGTGAGACAGGTGAGCTGGTGAGACAGGTGTGATGACAGGTGAGCTGGTGAGACAGGTGAGCTGGTGAGACAGGTGAGCTGGTGAGACAGGTGTGATGACAGGGGAGCTGGTGAGACAGGTGAGCTGGTGAGACAGGTGAGCTGGTGAGACAGGTGTGATGACAGGTGAGCTGGTGAGACAGGTGAGCTGGTGAGACAGGTGAGCTGGTGAGACAGGTGTGATGACAGGTGAGCTGGTGAGACAGGTGAGCTAGTGAGACAGGTGTGATGACAGGTGAGCTGGTGAGACAGGTGAGCTGGTGAGACAGGTGTGATGACAGGTGAGCTGGTGAGACAGGTGAGCTAGTGAGACAGGTGTGATGACAGGTGAGCTGGTGAGACAGGTGAGCTGGTGAGACAGGTGAGCTGGTGAGACAGGTGTGACGACATGCTCCTCATGGTCGTGAACATACGTCACTGCTGTGTGTTCTCCTGCCCTGGCCAGTCAGACCCAGTCAGACCCAGACCCAGAGGACACCTGGATACACCTGGTGGTAAAGGTGCTTTAGTCGGGTCCTAGGTCAGGTTTAGATCTTTACAGCATGGACACAGAACTTGTCAAAGTTCTTGACAATTGAGGTCCAGATAAACCTGTCAGAACCTCCAGCTGTTCGACAGTGGTGCAGCCAGACAGGTCACGTGACTAACCCTAACCCTAACCCCTAATATGGGTTAGGGTTAGCACCGGATGGGCCCAGCGGACCTCTCCCAGAACACTTTACTGCTGGTTCCAGAACCAGAGGCCCCAGCCTGTAGCTACCAGGCCCGCTGCTGCCCCGACGTCCTCCCTAAGGTGAAAACCTTCCTCTGGGAGTCAGGACAGTGAGTGATGAGGTAATGTTAGCATAGCGTTAGCATGCACCGTGAAGCAGCCCATAATATTCCAGGGGAGTTGCTAAGGCTACTAGCAGACAGTGGACACCTGCTGCAGTGTGAGGAGAAGGTGAATCTTTAATGATGCTCAGGAGGGGCGTCGGTCCGAGGGTCAACAACAATAATAATAATAATAATAATAATAATAATAATAATAATAATAATAATAATAATAATAATAATTGTAATAACAATAATAGGATGCAGAGAGTAAAGGAGACTCTAATGAATGAAGGAATCACACATCGTTAGGAGCGTGCACGGAGTGGAGGCAGGAGATGGAGGTGGGGCTTCTCACACGTGCACACTCCTGGCTGGGGCGTGAGCAGCGTTGCTGTAGAAACCAGCCAAGATGGCTTCTTCTTCTGTGGTCGACTGGCAACAGAAATAAGGAAGGAGAAGAAGAAAACGGGTTGGGTCTCTCTGTCCCACTGCTGCTCAGGGAAAGTGAACGTCCAACAAAGACGGTGTCTCTCTGTCCCACTGCTGCTCAGGGAAAGTGAACGTCCAACAAAGACGGTGTCTCTCTGTCCCACTGCTGCTCAGGGGAAGTGAACGTCCAACAAAGACGGTGTCCCTCTGTCCCACTGCTGCTCAGGGAAAGTGAACGTCCAACAAAGACGGTGTCTCTCTGTCCCACTGCTGCTCAGGGAAAGTGAACGTCCAACAAAGACGGTGTCCCTCTGTCCCACTGCTGCTCAGGGGAAGTGAACGTCCAACAAAGACGGTGTCCCTCTGTCCCACTGCTGCTCAGGGGAAGTGAACGTCCAACAAAGACGGTGTCCCTCTGTCCCACTGCTGCTCAGGGGAAGTGAACGTCCAACAAAGACGGTGTCCTCTGTCCCACTGCTGCTCAGGGGAAGTGAACGTCCAACAAAGACGGTGTCTCTCTGTCCCACTGCTGCTCAGGGGAAGTGAACGTCCAACAAAGACGGTGTCCCTCTGTCCCACTGCTGCTCAGGGGAAGTGAACGTCCAGCAAAGACGGTGTCCCTCTGTTCCACTGCTGCTCAGGGAAAGTGAACGTCCAGCAAAGACGGTGTCTCTCTGTCCCACTGCTGCTCAGGGAAAGTGAACGTCCAGCAAAGACGGTGTCTCTCTGTCCCACTGCTGCTCAGGGAAAGTGAACGTCCAACAAAGACGGTGTCCCTCTGTCCCACTGCTGCTCAGGGAAAGTGAACGTCCAACAAAGACGGTGTCCCTCTGTCCCACTGCTGCTCAGGGAAGTGAACGTCCCAACAAGACGGTGTCTCTCTGTCCCACTGCTGCTCAGGGAAAGTGAACGGTCCAACAAAGACGGTGTCTCTCTGTCCCACTGCTGCTCAGGGGAAAGTGAACGTCCAACAAAGACGGTGTCTCTCTGTCCCCCTGCTGCTCAGGGGAAAGTGAACGTCCAACAAAGACGGTTGTCTCTCTGTCCCACTGCTGCTCAGGGAAAGTGAACGTCCAACAAAGACGGTGTCTCTCGTCCCACTGCTGCTCAGGGCAAGTGAACGTCCAACAAGACGTGCTCCTCTGTCCCACTGCTGCTCAGGGAAAGTGAACGTCCAACAAGACGGTTGTCTCCTCTGTCCCACTGCTGCTCAGGGGAAGTGAACTTCCACAAAGACGGTTTGTCTCTCTGTCCCACTGCTGCTCAGGGAAGTGAACGTCCAACAAAGGACGGTGTCTCTCTGTCCCACTGCTGCTCAGGGGAAGTGAACGTCCAACAAAGACGGTGTCTCTCTGTCCCACTGCTGCTCAGGGAAGTGAACGTCCAACCAAGACGGTTGTCTCTCTGTCCCACTGCTGCTCAGGGAAAGTGAACGTCCAACAAAGACGGTGTGTCCCTCTGTCCCACTGCTGCTCAGGGAAAGTGAACGTCCAACAAAGACGGTGTCTCTCTGTCCACTGCTGCTCAGGGAAAAGTGACGTCCAACAAAGACGGTGTCCCTCTGTCCCACTGCTGCTCAGGGAAAGTGAACGTCCAACAAAGGACGGTGTCCCTCTGTCCCACTGCTGCTCAGGGGAAGTGAACGTCCAACAAAGACGGTTTGTCCCTCTGTCCCACTGCTGCTCAGGGGAAGTGAACGTCCAACAAAGACGGTGTCTCTCTGTCCCACTGCTGCTCAGGGAAAGTGAACGTCCAACAAAGACGGTTGTCTCTCTGTCCCACTGCTGCTCAGGGAAAGTGAACGTCCAGCAAAGACGGTGTCCCTCTGTCCCACTGCTGCTCAGGGGAAGTGAACGTCCAACAAAGACGGTGTCTCTCTGTCCCACTGCTGCTCAGGGGAAGTGAACGTCCAACAAAGACGGTGTCTCTCTGTCCCACTGCTGCTCAGGGGAAGTGAACGTCCAACAAAGACGGTGTCCCTCTGTCCCACTGCTGCTCAGGGGAAGTGAACGTCCAACAAAGACGGTGTCCCTCTGTCCCACTGCTGCTCAGGGAAAGTGAACGTCCAACAAAGACGGTGTCCCTCTGTCCCACTGCTGCTCAGGGGAAGTGAACGTCCAACAAAGACGGTGTCCCTCTGTCCCACTGCTGCTCAGGGAAAGTGAACGTCCAACAAAGACGGTGTCCCTCTGTCCCACTGCTGCTCAGGGGAAGTGAACGTCCAACAAAGACGGTGTCTCTCTGTCCCACTGCTGCTCAGGGGAAGTGAACGTCCAACAAAGACGGTGTCTCTCTGTCCCACTGCTGCTCAGGGAAAGTGAACGTCCAGCAAAGACGGTGTCCCTCTGTCCCACTGCTGCTCAGGGGAAGTGAACGTCCAACAAAGACGGTGTCTCTCTGTCCCACTGCTGCTCAGGGGAAGTGAACGTCCAACAAAGACGGTGTCTCTCTGTCCCACTGCTGCTCAGGGGAAGTGAACGTCCAACAAAGACGGTGTCCCTCTGTCCCACTGCTGCTCAGGGAAGTGAACGTCCAACAAAGACGGTGTCCCTCTGTCCCACTGCTGCTCAGGGAAAGTGAACGTCCAACAAAGACGGTGTCTCTCTGTCCCACTGCTGCTCAGGGGAAGTGAACGTCCAACAAAGACGGTGTCTCTCTGTCCCACTGCTGCTCAGGGAAAGTGAACGTCCAACAAAGACGGTGTCCCTCTGTCCCACTGCTGTCCCACCAGATCTGAAGGTGCAGGGGTCCAACCAGCCCCCCTGCCTGCCTCAGTAGCAGCTCTCTGGATGTGTTGGCTCGTGCACGTCACACGTGCAGTCCAAAGGTTCGTGCTGAAGAGAAACGTATCAGCCAGCAGCAGAAACACACATGAGGAAGTGGACAGGCTGCGGCCCCCTTCTCAAGGTCACTCTTTTAAAGAAAGGCAGCCCAACATACAATGCTAATGCTAATTAGCTCGCTCAGCAATGTCACCGACTTCATCAGCAGTGAGTTCAAGTCACAATCATCAAATTGGAAATGAAAGCCACTTCCTGTGTGCATGTGCAGGTTTCTGTGCTAACAAAGCTACATGAATGACCAACCTGAGACCACCCCAGCAGGGTGTCCTCCCTGGCCCGGTACGCCTACGTTCTGCTCTGCCTCCGTTGGACCCTGACCGGGCTGGGTGAGAAGCGTCTGTATCCCTTTCTTGTTCCACTTTCAGTTCAGTGTTCCTGGTCCTGTTGTGGTGCCTTCAGTGTTCCTGGTCCTGTTGTGGTGCCTTCAGTGTCCCTGGTCCTGTTGTGGTGCCTTCAGCATTCCTGGTCCTGTTGTGGTGCCTTCAGCGTTCCTGGTCCTGTTGTGGTGCCTTCAGTGTTCCTGGTCCTGTTGTGGTGCCTTCAGCGTTCCTGGTCCTGTTGTGGTGCCTTCAGCGTTCCTGGTCCTGTTGTGCTGCCTTCAGTGTTCCTGGTCCTGTTGTGGTGCCTTCAGCGTTCCTGGTCCTGTTGTGCTGCCTTCAGCGTTCCTGGTCCTGTTGTGCTGCCTTCAGTGTTCCTGGTCCTGTTGTGGTGCCTTCAGTGTTCCTGGTCCTGTTGGTCTGCAGCCTTCAGTGTTCCTGGTCCTGTTGGTCTGCAGCCTTCAGTGTTCCTGGTCCTGTTGGTCTGCAGCCTTTAGTGTTCCTGGTCCTGTTGTGGTGCCTTCAGTGTTCCTGGTCCTGTTGTGGTGCCTTCAGTGTTCCTGGTCCTGTTGGTCTGCAGCCTTCAGTGTTCCTGGTCCTGTTGGTCTGCAGCCTTCAGTGTTCCTGGTCCTGTTGTGGTGCCTTCAGTGTTCCTGGTCCTGTTGTGGTGCCTTCAGTGTTCCTGGTCCTGTTGTGGTGCCTTCAGCGTTCCTGGTCCTGTTGTGGTGCCTTCAGTGTTCCTGGTCCTGTTGTGGTGCCTTCAGTGTTCCTGGTCCTGTTGTGGTGCCTTCAGTGTTCCTGGTCCTGTTGTGGTGCCTTCAGCGTTCCTGGTCCTGTTGTGGTGCCTTCAGTGTTCCTGGTCCTGTTGTGGTGCCTTCAGTGTTCCTGGTCCTGTTGTGGTGCCTTCAGCGTTCCTGGTCCTGTTGTGGTGCCTTCAGTGTTCCTGGTCCTGTTGGTCTGCAGCCTTTAGTGTTCCTGGTCCTGTTGTGCTGCCTTCAGTGTTCCTGGTCCTGTTGTGGTGCCTTTAGTGTTCCTGGTCCTGTTGGTCTGCAGCCTTCAGTGTTCCTGGTCCTGTTGGTCT